>NW_028301558.1:20037500-20265000 GCF_042242905.1 Orbicella faveolata
GGGCTGTGTGGAGTCAAGTACGTGAGGTGGGGCCGGACAAGCTGTGGTGGAGGTGCGCAGATTGTGTACACGGGTAAGTGCTTTTAGGAAAGAAAATAGTACAAATTAGCCTATACGGTTCATCGGGACTTTTTTAACTAGAGCGTGGAGCGTGAGACGCAGATTTCAATAATTGAATGTTTTCGTCGCGCTCAAGCGTGGGAAGCATGGCCCTCCTGAAAGTTGTCGCTAAATCACCCGTCTTGCAGGATAAAAAAGCAGATCGAGTCCTACTTAATTTCACGGAGTGATATTTACATTATGGACATCTTGTAAAGATCGGCATTCTCTCGTGCAAACATGTATAAGTCAGGATATAAGGGAAAAAGACATTAGAAAATTGGAAAACAACGACAAAGTCTTTACGCGGCCTATATAGTACCGGTAGGACCTGAGGTGACGAAAGTTTAATCGAAAATTAGCATTTTATCGATAGAATTAAGCTGCAGGTTTCCATGTAGGCAGAAAATAAGTGAGGTGTAATTGTAGTTATAGTAGAGTGTTGAAATGTTTAGAAAGGTGATTACACATAATTAGATGTCGCTTTAGAGTATGTTACTTAATTGCTTTTTTCTTCCCAACTGAGTTTAGGAATTATTGGAAGTGGCCACTATGCTCATAGCGGTGGTGGTGGAAAATACCTTTGTCTACCAAACAAACCAAAGTATGATAAATATAGCGACAGCTGGGAGAGCGCCGGTGCTATATACGGAACGGAGTACGAAGTGAGTTCATTCAATCCTTTCACAAACGATCTGCATGACCATGATGCTCCATGTACCGTGTGTTACGTCGGATCACGTGGTTCAGAAATGATGATGCCCGCAAGGAATGATTGTCCTTCTGGTTGGACCAAGGAGTATCATGGTTACTTAATGACAGCGGATTACGGTTATAAAAGTGTTCGCGACTTTATCTGTGTTGACAGGGAAGCCGAGTATGTGCCTGGCTCCCAATCTAATCAAGATGGCGCATTGCTGTATCTTGTGCAAGGGGGCTGTGGTTCCTTACCATGCCTCCCATACGTCGACGGGAGAGAGCTCACATGTGCCGTTTGTACCAAATAAACAATGAAAATTCCAAAGTATTCCTGTAAAGATTGATTCCTCCTCAGTCTTCAACAAAAACAACCCAGTTCCCACACGTTTCCTAGTCAGAGGAGTCTGGACTCAAAGTAGATGGTGACATGTTGAACAAAACAGACCGTCTATAGTCTGTAAACGAGTAAAATGGTATTAAAATCTTTTGCGAGTAGAACTTTCCGGGTGTTAGATTAGTTAATTTAACTCGTGACAACTTTTACTCTGTTTGAAGAAAGTTTTGTAATAAACATTTTTGTAACTTAAATACTGTTTTACCTCATAAATGGCAGTGAACTTTGAAACCAGCTTTGAACAAAATGCCTAGTGTCTTCTTAGGGGGGAGGGGGGGGGGGGAATAGGAAAAAAATAAAAAAATAAATACTTGTAGAAACAAGTGCAATTACTTTTGAGCGCACTTACGACATCCCCCACCAAAAAGAAAAGAATCAATAGCTAGTTCTAAGATATATTGACAATAATTTCTGACACTTCGTGTTGAAAGTGTTTCATATCATTAAAAGGAATTCGAGCTAAGCTTCAGCAACACGCTCCCAGTCGAAGCACGTGCTTGTAGATTTTAACAAAAATGCAAACCTTCATCACATCAAGCTAAAGCATCACTTCACAGAGAATGAGAAGCTTTGAGCATTGACGCCTAGATTGACTGACATGTACTATGGTTTTTATCACGGGTACATGTAATTTATCACACAATGGTATCTTCATCACTGGTTACAAGGATTTATCAACAAAAATGACAAAAACAAGGTCAGTTTGGTAGAGTTCAAGACTATCGAGAGAAATTTTTTGTAGAGTTTTATTTGGCAGATCCTGTGGCCTTTTCTTTCTTCTTCTTTTCAGCCTCTGCTTCTTTTTCTTTCTCAATAACTTCGACAAATTTATCTACCTCATCTGGTTGTAATATCTGCAGGAAAAAAATACATCGAACAAAAGTTAGAATTACAAATAAAAATCTTTTCAGAAATTTAGTTTTACTCCAATCTGAGACAAGATGTGAATCCTGATTTCAATCTTGGTTCTCTTCCAAGTACCTAAATGAAAGTTAAAGCTTACGATAAACCATACTGAATTCCAAGTTGATCCTTAATTTGTAATTTTGTTTTTCAAAAAAGAGGTGTACCTTTGAAACGATCAATATTTCTTTCCTGTTAGCAAAAATGGTAGAAATGTTCACTTTATTTACTCTCAGTAACTAAGGATTTCATGCAAGAAAATTCCATCAAATTATCAAATCATCATCAGTCCTCATCGCGCCATTGGACGCATAAGGCCTTAATAAAGCCCCAAATATTGTGTTTACCTTCAGAGTTTCTCCTTTCCTCATTACAGCAAGTTCAATATTCTTCCCTCCTGATTGCACCACCTAAACAATAAGACAATGTTTGAAACTTTCAGCCAATTGCTATATCCTTCTGTTACTATGCACGTTGTGATTGGTCAATTTGTTGGGTCGTATTCTACTGTACGGATTGCAAAAATCGGAACTGTCTTTTCTTTTTTTTTTTTCACCAACACGTCTTGTGATTTTTAATGTTCATGACAAATAAACTTGTAAGACTTTTTGGTTTCTTAAACTTTTTTTTTTAACACCATGTATTATTAAAACACGCTAATGGCATGAGAATGATTTCAAGTTGGCTCCTTTTACTTTGGACAGATGTCAGCCATTTGAAAACATTCTCTGTCAATTCAATGGTTTCCTGACCCTGTCCGACACAGAGTAGAAATACAAGTATCTTTCAATTCTCTGTCTGCACAGAGTGCTTTAAATGGTTGTTTCTTCCTCTTCAACTTATGGCCTCTGCGCGTTGTGCTTGAACCATAAAACAAAGGGGAACAAATTAGTCTGTAACTTACAGTCTGACTGAGAAAAAAGGTTATGAACTTTAGCAATAGGACACTTTTTCCGTGTTTACATAGACTAAACACAAGGAGGGTTAGGAGGATTCGAGACAGTTATGCAAACCCGAGACGTAGTTGAGAGTTTCCATAACTTTTGAGAATTCTGCAAGCCCCCTGAGTGTTTAGATGAGGCTATGTAAACATGGAAAAAGTACTCTATTGCTTTTAGAAAATAATTCTCAAAAATATGTGTGAATCTGAAACGTCACAACCGTGTTTACATACTCTCATCTAAACACACCTATCAACCAATGAGAGCGTGTGTAGTAGCTCAGTTATTTATAAAGTTATTTTAAATTAATACCAATTTACAGTTTATGCTGAAAACTTCCACAATTATTCCCTGAACACCCACAAACAAAGAGTTTATCCTTGAGTGAAAAAGCTTGACTACAGTGGCCATGTGCAGTGGTTACAAAATAATATGATATCATAATTTCAACAGATGTCATTCACCATACAAAATGAAAAAAAAAAAAATCATTTCTAGCATCAATCCTTGTCATTCTCATATTCAATCTCATGTCCCCCTCATTCTCAACTAGCCGTCTAGCACTAAATATCTTCATGAAACCTTTGGACAATACAAGGAAAATAACCAAACTCAAAAATGAGCTTACCTCAAGTAAAGCTTTAATGGCTAGTTTAATTGTCTCGTCATCAGAATCTGCTACTTCATCTGTGTAGTGCTTCTCTAAAAATTCACGAACAGTTTTTGCACTGCGGCCAATGGCATTTGCCTGCAAAGAAAAAATGATCACATACAAAAAAAAATTAAACTTAGCAATTTTTAAAGTAACAGTAGCAAACTCCTTGTATATGCCAGTTCTGAATTAAGCTCTACTTTACAACAGCTGTTCTTGCTTTTATAATTTACTTTTAATTCAGTATTCACCTTTCTCAACACTCCTTATATAAGAAGACTTGTTCTTCACCAAGGCACTCCAGCTTGCCCAGTTTGGAAAACAAATACCAGGCAAAGGCAGGCTTTTAGCCAGATGGTCATCTGACTGTCCTATGGACAGTCACTTTTTAAAGAAAATTGCTTCATTTTTCATATGTTGCTTTATAAATTGCTCATTTGAGAGGCTCTATAGCACATTTTAGACACCTACTTTTTGAATCCTGGCTAAAAGCCTGGTTAAAGGTAATATCCTGACTGTGCATAACCTATATTCATTGTCACAGGTGGGTGTGATCATTTTTAGAGTACTATAGGTATGTGCATAGTATTTTGATTGAATAACATTACAACAAGAATCTGAAACTCCTTGAGCACTGAAACAAAAATTTGCAAAGAAACATAATTTACTGTCTTGTTCCCCTACACTATGCAAAGAAAGTTGTGTTCAATAGCACACTGGAACAAGGGTGTTCATGTGAAAATTGATTTTGGTTGATTAAAATGGTAATATCATGGTTGACAAATTACTACTTAATTTTGGTGCAAATTTCCGGCATTAATTTATAATTTCACATGGTAAATTACAAAATTGCCATGGTGACGTTTGGTGTGAAATTTCTCAATACAATAAACAAGCCAAAAACCCATGATTGTGGGCGTAATTTGTCACCAATGATATTCAAATGTAATGGGTGATTCCAGGAAATATCCATAACTATACCATGCGTGGCTTTTTGGAACTCTGAGAGCAAGAGGTGTTCTCTGAACTGGAAATCCAAAGGAATGGGGGTACTTACTGTATGATTGGAATTCCAGGGGTGTGGGAGGGTTTTCTAGATGGGACAGACAAGAGTGTGAAAGCACAAATGAACTGACGACACTGTTGACTACCGCAGAAAGCAAGATACACTTGACAAGAATCAATCTATCACCTATGCGTTCATTTACGATGAAAAGTGATAAAATGTGGGTTGTATATTGGGCTCCAGAGGCCTTAAGTTGACAAATTTCTTGCCTGAAAATCGTCTGTGACTTACGCCGACCTGCTATGTTAATTTACTATGCGTCAGTGATACATATTCAGTAAGATGCCATTTTAATGGTGTCATAATCGTTCTAAATATTGAAGGTAAATTAGGCAGGATTTGCCCGGACATATTCTAATTTCCATAGTAATTAACACACAAGACAAATGCAACTAGTTTAGTCGAAAACTAGTTGCAAAATTGCAACTGAAGAGGAGGAAGTTTTAGTGGTTGAACATTTAGACATGAAAGCATGCGATCGTATCTGTCACAATTTGAAGCCCTGTTGACAGTTGGTAAACCTCTGGGAAGAAATCAAAGCATAACATCTATTTCATTGGAAGTTGTAAGGAGTCAAACTATGATTCCAGAAGATTGATGGCAAGGGGGGGGGGGGGGGGGGTGGTTAAAATGTTTATGCCACCCGTGGTAGGATATGGATATTTTCTGGAATCACCCAATCAAATGGTATACTCGAGAAATTAAGATTAAAAAGGCTCAGGAAATTATTATCTAGAATTTTGACATATCACGCATGAAATTATTTCCTAATATCACTTGTCACCATTTGATGACCCATACAAATTCAGGGAATTTTTGGGGAAACATTACCTTCCAAGCATGATACGTTCCAGATGGATCAGTCTGATAGAGACGTGGTGTACCATCATCATCAAATCCAACAATAAGGGTAGAAATACCAAAAGGCCGCCGACCATTGCTCTGGGTATAACGCTGAAATAAACAGAAAATGAATTGAAGTCAAAATGTTGTGCCAGTGAGCGGAGAAGAAAAAAAACAAAACAAAAAAAAGAAATATGAAAGTAAGTAAACAAAATTGAAATATGAAGGTAAAAAAGAAACTATCTGAAAAAAAAATGTAAAAAGACAACGTTTCCCACACCGGGAATCGAACCCGGGCCACGGCGGTGAGAGCGCCGGATCCTAACCACTAGACCATATGGGATTTGCACACTTTATGAGCGAATTTTACATATATAAACAGTTCTATCACGTGTTCACCGTCAACTACAAGTTGAATAGTTTGAAACATTTTCTCACCAAAATAAACAGTATTTTTGTACCAAAGCAACGAAGATTACTTAATGTACCTGTTTTAGTGTTGCAATATATCTTGTAATGTACTCTAGAGTTACAGGATCTTCTACGGTTAGCTTGTGGCTTTGACACTCCACTCTCGCTCTGTTCACCAAAATTCTGGCGTCCGCCGTCAAACCTACAAAGATCAGGACAAAAAACCTAAACGAAAAGGCTTCTTTGTTCCTTTTAGGAAATATTTCATTACCTGCAAAAGCCATCACAACGTGGTCATCCAGTGAACAAATTTTTCGGACGGTTCGCGGTTCTTGAAGTTTGGCGACCGCCTTTCTCTCTACTCCGAGAACGACAATGTTTTTACCTCGAACTCCAACCTGAAACATAAGATTTCAGTATGTTTGAATTTAAAGCAAAATAAAAAAAAGACAAGTACCAAAGCGTTTTTGTACGAAAACTCCGCAAAGATCAGAAGTATGAAGAATTTTTTACGCACAGCGGTAGAACCTTTCTTCACGGCTTCTTGTGCATATTCCACTTGAAAAAGATGCCCGTCAGGTGAAAATATGGTTATCGCTCTATCGTACGAACCTCCTGACATTCTGTTTAGTGTGTAATTTTTTTTTTTTAGCTGACTAAAAACAGTTAGTACTGAAATGAAAGTGCGGACAGACTATGACTTTGCACTGGGCTCAGCCACCAGGCCGAAGCGGATATCCCGTGAAGCTTAGGGACACCAAAGGCGCGAACTACAAACAAACATGGCGGACATGTAGTGACGAATTTCACTAGAAAATAAGCGCATTTCATTGAGATGCAGCTATCAACAACTCTTTGTTTTTAATCATTTTTTAGCGATAGAAGTGTTCATTTTCAATTTCGAATTAATTTAAGCATCGTATGAAAGGATCTTAAAAGAATGGATGAAAATGCAACCCCTCGCGGTATCATTCGTGGTGTGTTGACAACTGGGGGCATCGGCGAAAGTGTGAAATTGAGTCCAAGGAGAACACCACGAGCTGCAGCAGCTGACGTGAAGCAAACTCCGAGGGATCCCCCGTCTCGTACAGAGGTAGCAACACGTTTGCTGACTCGGTCGAGATCTGCAAAGAGGAAGGCTACAGCGGATAATACGCAGACACCTTCAGACTCAACGACTCCTAGAACTTTGGTTAGTTTATATTAAGGTTACCGTATACCTTCAGATCGGCAATTTTCTTCAAATTTGGATTTTTGGTTCAAACTAATGGTCGAAGAGTAATCTCTAATTTCTGAAAACAAAATTGAAAAAAACCTAATAAGAAATGGATGTTTTACGTTATGGCCGGAAGTAAAAGTTCCCTCTTGATTGACAGCCCTATAACGTGTATGCAATCAACCGAGACTACTTTCGCGGGGATATTACCGATATTGATACCACGAATTGGCTGGCTACTCAGTTAATCAGCATTGTTAATCCAAGCATTTTTCGTGTTAGATGTAATTCTATTAAGTTATAAGTAAACATGGACCACGGAAAAGTCCGTTTACCAGTTCGAAAGAGTGAAGAATGAATAAAAATACATCAATGAGTGAAGAAGCGAAAGTTGGCCTCGCGGATGATGTTACGGACGTATCAAGCGGGCAAAAAGATCGAGTCAAGAGAAGAGAAAGGTTGTGTAAAATTTGGGAACTCGACAGCGATAACAGCGATGTTTACAGTGACTCTTTTGTTAAGTTCGATACCGATGAATCGTCCAACTCATTGAGATCCATTGTAATATTATCCATGCACATTTGCTCTGCCGGGCTTTCTTTTGTTTGTTCTCGTCGCCCACAGGGGACCCAACGACCGTTTTCTCTCTAATGCTGTTAGATGCTGTTTTAGGCTATCTGGAGTACTTTTAAAGCTCTGTAGGTTAATTTTAGGTTGCACTAAAAAAATTTTATCTGTTCGGATATTCTAGGGGAACTTGAGTATTCTCGAATTTATTAGGGCTTTTTTGTCCATTTCCCGAAAACCTTAGGTCTTATCGCCTTTCCGAAAATGATAGCTGACCTTTTTTCGGTACTCAAAACGACATTTTTAACAGTCCGAAAACAACAGACATTAAATTTCTCATGTCACGAAAGTTCGAGGTGCCAATTCTCTCAAGAAAATCAGAGGGGATTAAAAGCCTTCCGAACAGATAATTTACCGAAACGATCCGTTGGGTGCCCCTGCGCCCAGCTACTCTAACGTTCGTATCCTTTTTCGTCTTCCCCATTTTGCCAAACCAGCTTCAAGAAAAACTCAGCTGCAGAAAAATTATCTCTCCGCCTTGAACGCATTGCGAAACGTAAGGTTTTTTTTGCAGATTCACGCGTAAATTTCACCGCGAGTTAATGGTAGTAAATTTTTCAAGGGCTGATTGGCTCAGTGATCTGAGAACCCAGTTGAAGGCGTTTGTGGGCGGAGTTTGTTTGCGAAGTAAGATATTTTTCTTAGCGCTGTTTTCTCGGATAAATTTTTTCACTTGAAGCAGACACTTTAAAGAGTTACAACTCAAACGGAATTTGTTTGTTTGCCCTCAAATTTGGACAGTAGCTAGATTAACATATAAAAAACAAAAACGTGTCTGCGAATTGTTTATTTCGAAATATTTTTTCTCCGAGAGCGATTTTTGCACGATCACTTCACATTTTTTTAATCCTATTTCGAAACTGTTCTGTAACTTTTTACTACAATTGAATATGGAAAAACGCAGACACGCTTTTTTAGTGCTTTTTGTCCCGAAACCGAGGAAAAAAATAAATTGGCGAAAAACAAAATTCGCTTTGACTTGTAGCTTCCAAAAGGTGATTAGGACGCTTGCATTTGGTGACCGTGAAAAAATTGGCAATTCATTTTATTTCAAAATTTTTGGTATGGTTTGATAGCCAGCTCTATAAGCTTTAATTTGATATAGGGGCTTAGGTATCTACAGCTTAAACCGGACGCGCTACATCGCTTGGACGCGAGACACCCCTGAAGGTATACGGTAACCTTAAAACTAAAATAGGCTTATAAAGCTTCATGTGGTACAGTTTCACTAAAGCTTGGACGTCTTTGACCATTGAGTTCAACTGTAGAACTCAAAGATACTTAGATACAAATCTGAGGATTTCTATACAGTATTTTCTTTTTGTGTTTAATATAATTTATTCACCCTGTTTTTTTCTTTAGATTGCAGGATTCCTGCAAACAGCTCCAGTTGCCAAAAGTGTTGTGAAAGGAAAAAGACAGAAAACAGTTGAAAAGCCAGGTACAAGAAGAACATCAAGGTCATCAAATTCAGCAAGTCAAGCAGAAGATAATACCCCAAGAACCATCATTCAGAATTTCTTACGGGAAGGTATTAAGCTACCTTAAAATAACCTTTATTACCCAGGCATACATGAAGTCAGTCAACAGCAGGCCATTTTATAGATGTGTGCTCAGTTACCTGATGTATGAATGCAAGTGAGGCTGGAGAAACCTGCTTTGATAGTTAGCATAAGAACAATTTGATTGACACAACAAAAGCAGTGAGGTCTATATCAAAACAAGGTCACCTCCAGGCTTGCTGCCATCCAAAGGCCAGGTCACTGAGGGGACAACAATTAACTAAAATTGTTTTCTCTTCTTGTCTAGAGTTGTCTCTCCAAGTTTTTTCCTGCTTTATTAAGAGTATTGTCTCGCAAGAGGCTGTCAGAAATAATCTATTTAAGAATGAAGGCTTATTTCATTATACAGATCTTTTTCCATTTTAAGCTTTAGCAGAATCCCCAGAAAAGCCAGTGATTTCAACTTCATCCGATGTAGAAGATGAACCTGTAACACAACAGTCAGATGAGGAAAACCACTTATCTCTTGTCACCAGCGTTGTTGCTGATGATGCAAGAACTGTAGTAGATGAGCAATCGGTTGCCATGACAACTTCACATGAAACAGGTCATGTCACCCTGATGGAAGCAGCTACTCCAGTGCTCCTAGACTCTTATGGACAAGATGAAGGTGTTGCACAAAAGTAAGAATTTTACACCAAATTCAAGCTTGCATGGAGAGTTAAGTTTAGGTGCAGGTCTGTGCAACTCAGACAAACATTGTAAAGGAGTGCAAGTGAGAATGATACATATAGTTGACAGAAAGTGATTGGAGCTCAACTCTTGCTCAGGTTTTGATGACATTCTTTTTTCATGTGCACTGGTCAACTCTCATATGTTCTGAATTTTTTAATTTACTTTGTAAAGTTCATGGCATTATTCATGCTTATTTAGCATGCAGATATCTTGAACTCTTGTGTATACTTATTTGACTGTGCGTATATGATAGCTGAATGGCTCCTCCTGGTTTTGAACCTCATAAAACATTCCTCCGGTTTGCTTATAAACAAAACTCGGAATAAGATATCAGCAGAACAGCATATACAGGTGTAAGTAATGTCAAGGGGAAGGCCAATAAAAGAGTGCTTGAACAGAAGGTTGCATATATCTATGTAGTGGAGATCATAAAAATTATCTAACTGTTTTCTTCAATTCCAGTACAAGTGAGCAGGAAACGCAAGATGAAGTTGAACGTTTGCAATCCACAGCAACAGACCAAACTCTGGAAACAGACACACAGACATCTCGTCAGTGGAGAGACCTTGTTACTCCTCAGCTGCCCCTTGATATGTCTTCAGCAGGAGAGATGTCCAGATCCACTGGAGAAAGGTCACTGACAACAATAATACCAATGACAATGACAACAACAATGACAATGACAATAGCGATAACAATAACAATAACAATAACAATAACAATAACAATAACAATAACAATAACAATAACAATAACAATAACAATAACAATAACAATTACAATAACAACAACAACAACAACAACAACTACAACTACATGTACAATAATAATAATAATAATAATAGTAAAATTTCTATAGCAGCATTTCCCAATGGTACAATCTTATGGTGCTTTACAGCAAAAAAACAAAAAACAAAAAATAATACCTACTAAAAAAATGATAATAAATTATCATGGTTTGGTTTCTGTAATTAGCATTATAGGAATCCAGTGCACATAGCTTTGCATGTACTGTGAGCCTATACACTACGTACAATATAATAATTCTGTAGTCTGAGTCTTTTGAACCTGTGAGTTACATACATTTTCTGGAATTTTTGGTGGAACACAATACAGTTAACACACGCATATAAGAACAATTAAGAACATCAGGCTGAAAGTTGGTCAATAAAGCACCATAATAATTTAGCCTGATAAAAGAATCCTTTTCCTATATAAAAAGAAAGAGGATGCCAGAATAAGAAAGCACTCATATTAAAATACTGTGATATCATAGTGCTACATGTAGACGGTAGTATTTATTTATTTATTTATTTATGTATTTATTTTTTAGTGTAAGTAGTACAACATTGTATGTTAATTGAACCTCTAGTAATGTATGTTTAGAAAACAGTCCTAAGAAAATATGCACGTTGATTGGTTAAAAATCGTGTTTCTATAACTCGATAGAAACACAGAACTAGCACGAGCTGTTGATGTAATGATGGCGCAAGCAAAGAGAATTTACCCTTTGATAATCAAAGTTAACAAGTTGTTTTCCTTTTTTTTGTCGCGGTGTTTTCTAAAAGAAATAGAAAACATGTTCTCCATGTTTCTATTGAGTGTTAGCATACATGTAAATCTACTAGTGTTCTATAACGAATGCCGTTCTCTGATTGGCTACATTACTCACTATCTATTCTGTGATAGATAGCGAGTAGCATAGCAGTGTGCCCTAGTCAACAAAATGACGGTTGCTTCTTTTCATTTTTGAAGTGTCTGTGAAGGGGATTTAGATAAAGTTTTGAATGACTAGTAGATTTATACTAAAACAATTAGATTATTTGCCCTCGATTTCTATCGCGTGATAGTTGACTCCGGCTGCGCCCTCGTCAACTATCAACTAGAAATCTCGAGCTCATAGTCTAATTGTTTAATAGAAACACTCGTGAAAAGTTTGGGAGACCTCGAAAAAGCTGCAGCTCGTTTTCCCACAGCATTTCTCATTCTTCCAAACTTCAACTTGTGTTTCTATAACTCGATAGAAACACAGTACATGTTTTCTATTTCTTAAATAGTATTTCTGAAACAAATTTTAAGAACACTTTCAGGCTGATTTCTCACTAAGCACGCGGTAAATATGAACTACATGTAGATCAGCCTGAACCCCGAAATCATAGGTCCTTATATGTGGGTGTTTACAATATCGTCCTGAAATTTATTTGAGACCTGAACAATATTTTTGCATTTGTTGTTGGCGTGGGTGGCTTACATTTCCATCATAATTCAGATGATCACCAGAGAAAACAGCTGAAATCACGAAGTGATGTTGGTTTTCGTCATAAGCTGGCTACTTTTGACAATAGCACTAATAACATTTCAACTAAGAATGAAGTGTTTATAATTTTACTATGTAGATCTGTTGGTGAAAGACCATTCTTTGGAGGAAAGCCTCCTACAGGAAAGGCTGCAGCAAGGGGTTCAAAGTAAGTGTAACATGTTTTTTCATTATAGCCATTTATTTTAGCAGTGTAATTAATAATAGTTTTATTTGAGTAATAAATTTTGTGATTGTTGAATAAATTATCTACACTAACTGGTAACCATAATATGAAAGATATTATATATTTTTAGTAATTTGCACCATGATAATATATAGCTAAGCCAGGTTTGTGCAATACTCACGAGTCACATTATCACAAGTATATTCTTTCTTTAATTTTGTGAAAGAAAGAGAAAAGGCTACTTAAAGGGCCCTAGTTAGCCACACCTTTGTTTTTGTTTACATGCGAGTGTTTGGCTACTACATGTTTATTTTATTCGGAGCTTGTTGACACAAAGGAAATCTCTCTGAAACTACTAAAAGATAATAATAGTAAGGACACTTGAACCATGAATACTTGACAATTTTTTTACATTTTTCAATGACCATAGAATAAAGCCTCTTCATATAATGTATAATGTTAGCATTTTTAAAGTGTAAAAACACGAAATACTCTGGTTAGAAAGGAGTGCCCATATTCTATGGTCTCTAAAAAAATGTTCAAAAAAAAATATTACAGTAAGTGTTCATGGTTGGAGTATCGTCACAGTAAATATGCTGTCAGGAACACAACATACCGTAAAGCAATATTATAACATTTTGCTTCACCATGCAATATCAACAATTTTGATGGCATCGAAAATGGCAGAGGCTCACTAAGGTCCTTTAATGTTGTCACATTGTGAGGCTATTTAACATTTGAAGAAGTGGGTTTGATAATGCAGAAATAATATACCTAAAGTTCAGGTTCACACAATTCTTGCAAACTCATTCTTGTGCCAGAGTGGGAGATGGGAGAGGGAGTACTTCAACCATCTCATAAACCAGTCTTGTTTGAATTAGGGATTTTGCATTTTTTTAAGTGGATATTCTTTGTTATAATCCATCAAATATTGGTCTAAATACGTCACGTGACTGAATATTCCCCAGTTGAAACTGGGGAATATCTGAGAATATTCCCCAATTTTCAAAACTGTGCGTCTTGCAATAAATATTTGTAGGATAATTAACACAATAGGCTCCATTTGACCTTGAAAATATGCTTGGATATTTGTCCTTGGACATTATCTGTTCCTCAAAGCTCACAGTTAACCTCGAGCTATTCTCTGAGAAAACTGTTCGCTTCTCAGAACAGATAATGTCTGTGGACAAATATCCAAGCATGTTTTCTTGCCAAATGGAGGCTATTGCTTATATAACCCTTGTAACCACTGGCAATGCTTAACAGGAGGCCATCTGGACCAAGAATGCCATCTGCTCTGGTGAAGAGTATTTTCCAGCATTTCTCTAAAGCAAAGCTGTCTAAAGAAGCTCTTCAAGTTGTTGAAAATGGGTAATGACATGTTTGGTAATTTAGTTTTCCAATGTTATTATTAAATATTGACCGCAAATAGAGAAATACGGTGGTGCCACTGCATGAATAGTCTAGGGATTTGTGTTTTGGTAACAAGTATACAACAGTGGATTTAAGGCATTCAATGCTTCAGGTAGTTGCATGGAAACACAGGGAATTTTCTTTGTCAAGTAACATACAGCAAGACCTTGCATAAATTGATGAACCTCTTACTGCTATAATTTTCCTACTAATTGAGTTGTACAGATTGCCCACCCTTTTGTACTTACAAAAATATGTTTTAAAACAACTTTAATTTTCCAACTACATGTATAAAATTGTTTTACAGGTCAAGCCTGTTTTTTAAACAAGTGTCTAGTGACTTAATGGCCTACTGTCGGCACGCTCATAGAACAACTATTGAACTTGCTGATGTGGAACTCCTCATGAAAAGGTTTGCATTAGAACCGTATGTCTGCAACATTGACTTTCATTATCCTAGATGTGTGCCTGCATGCCTACAGGTGGCTTATATATAAACATTTTGTTAGCTTAGTAAAGGTTACATGTAAAGTCTGTTGGAATCTAAATGAATTGGAGTGGCCAAGCAGTTCATTGGTTCCCTGGTTTCTGTAGAGTAATGTGACTGGAGGCAAGTTCCTTTGGGTTTGAAAGATGTGATGTAAGTCTGCCTGTCATTGTGCCCAGAAAAAGAAACTTATCAGAACTTAAAGCAAAACTTCTAACTGGTGGGACAGGTTACTTCACCACCACCATCAAAGAGGAGAGTTCATGGTGTGAGAACAGGTTTAGTGACTCTTGAGTTAGTGTTATTTCCATTTGTTTTTCAGGCAAGGCTTCATAACAGACAATCAGTCACTGTACTCACTAGTTGAAAAGTATCTTCCACTGGAACACAGACAAGAAATCATACCAACAGTACAAGCTGGGAACAAGATAGTTCTAAAATAAAACTTAATGGAGGCTTAAACTGTGGCCTTGCACCTGAAACATGGAAGCACACAATACAAAGAATGAACTTGCGTACGTGGCAATCCGGCATAAAATACCGTATGTGAGAAATCCAAAGAAACGTATACCGTAGTTCAAGAGTTGACAATATTATACTTGGAGAAAAGAAGAGCTGAAGCTCACCCTAGCTTTCTGGCAATTCACTAACAGTAGATAATATTCTAATTCTCTTGGCAGGACTCATTATGGGACTATTAAAATGTGGAGGAAAGTTGTCAAATTCAGTTGACAATATGTTTTTAAGATATGCCTCCTCATACCCTTCCTTTGCATTTTACATAATTATGTAGTTCCAGATCTGCATAGGCATATGATCTGGGGGGGGGGGGGGGAGGAGGAGGAGGGGAGCTGCAGCCCCCCCCAGCTATTGAAATTATGTGATTTTGCAGGCAAAACACCCATGATTCGGGCAACGATACTTGAGAGAAAAGATTACAAAATAATGTGCTGTTGGCGTGATTTCCAAAACTCGTAAAAAAAGTTTCTAGTTAGTTACTTTTTTTAGAACTTTTTCTTTTAATAAGTTTTAGATTTTACTAGAGCTAGATTACGACTGTCGATAGAGATCAACGAGCATGCAAGCTTTGAATAGATCTATTTTTGGAATTATAACAGTCTCATTAGGTGTGGGATTTGTTAACGTTTTTGTTTTTCACGCAGCGCCCCACCAAGTTCGATGGTGCCCGTACGCCTATGCAGATCTGTAAAATACTGTCTTCACATTAGACTTTTAACACAAGGCTGTGTGACACTGCACACCTTTTGAACAGGTCCTTTTGTCCTCTGTGGCTTAGGTGAATCATTGTTTGTACATACTCCTAGTTTTTGTACATATTGACTTTGAGACTATAATTTTATTATGTTAAGATTATTTTTAAACAAACTCTCAATAAAGGTTAACATGGTCATTTGAGTTTGAGTGAATCTCAGTTGCATGAATAACTGTTCAATAACGGCGTCGACAAAACCTGGATCGGATCACAGAAAAAAAAAAAAAGCTTTAAAGAAAAAAAAATCCAAAAAATATCAAATCGTTTATAAGATAATAATAAATAAAAAATAAAAGTGGAAAACTAAAATATGTTAAATGAAAATAAGAATCCCGAGTTTGACGCAATGACATGTTAATTAAAGAGAATGACAAAAGGTCATTTAAAAAGCCACATAAGCGCCTAATTTACGACGAATTTAAATTGTAATGAACAGGCAGATGTAGTTATATTTGAACGTTAGTTGGCTCGAAGCTTGCGTGAACCTCCCATTCTCGTTTTTGAAATTGTTGTCAGTATCAGTAGCTAATTCTCGGCTACTTTTTCGTGTCAGATGTGAGCGTTACAGTTGGCGTTACAGTTAATGAGAAAACTTATGTACGAAAGCTTAAGGACATGACTTGCTTTAAAGGAGCTACGTCACGATTTGCGCATCTTGAAAAAGCTAGCCTAGTTTTTCAAGTTCGTCATTTGCAGTTCTCGGTAATCTTTGCCATCTTTAACGATCCTCATTCCGTTTTGATTTGTTCTTGCCTCTTAAGGGTTTTCTATCCTAGAACACGATCATTTTAAGGTTTTATTCTATTTAAAGGCAACTCTTTACGACCCTAAGAATGACTCTAACAATCGTGACGTAACTCCTAAAATGTTGTTTATTCTCGGGTTGCGTTATCGTTCACACTATCGATGTTACTCCTATAATTTTTTGTAAAACAGCTATATTTCCTTGAAACACAAATGGTTTGTTCCGTTTTATTCCAGTGCGAAATATTGTATTCCAAACTCACATCTTGTAAAAGTATAGACTTGTCTCAAAAATGGAAATTGTTTGAAATCATCAGGTGTTTAATTTTTCAGTGTTTTTAGTTTTTGTGTTTCTATTCATACGTTCGTCCTATTATTACCATGCTGACTCGTTTTATGACCGTTTACCTTTGATGCAAGTGAATATACGAAATATCATTTATCTGAACTGCGGGGAAAGATACGAAGACATGATTGATCATCGCAATCAAAACCCAACAGCCTGAAAAAAATTCATCTGTGACCAGCTCCCAGTTGGCTTGATATTATAAAAGAATAAAGAAATATCACACCTGAATTAAATAAAACGTTCTGCTCACAGTAGTCACTCTAGTGTAATTTGCTCAACAAAATTTTGAATTTTGAATCTTGAATTTTTTTCCTTGATCCGATCTGTGATACGGTCCATGACCCGGTCCATGATCCGATCCGTGATCCGATCCGTGATCCGATCCGTGATCCGATCCGTGATCTGATCCGTGATCCGATCCGTGATCCGGTCCGGTCCCATCCAGTTCAATAATGCTTTAATTCAACATTTAGAGATTTTACAATGAAACAAACAAACAAAAAATCATCTCAAGCAGTAACACGATTTGATAAAACCCATCATCCAGCCTTTTTTAATTTGACACAGGTTTGATATATTAGACCTTATTATATGGCTAGCTCCACAAGTAGGCAAGATGAACCAAATCCTGCACTGTGATTGGCTACTTGAGCGGGCAAGATGGAGCTATCTTGTCCACTCAGGACTACCCTCTGCAACCTGCAAGAAAAATTTCCCTGAAAGCCGTATAATAAATCCTTCATTGACCAAGCTTGTTCGGTCAAGATGGCTGGATATTGGCCTCGTTTTCTTGCTGGCCAATATCAAGCCATCATGACCTCATGTTTGGTTAATAACCCTTATATACTAAGGCTGGTAGTAGGATTGAAAAACATTGAAGATGAAATGTTTAGCATGCTGCTCATGTGGGACAAAGGAAACATCTGATTCCTGAAGGGATTCAAACCCATAACTCCCTTAACCTAGCTAGATGCCGGTCACAGGCTCTAACTACTGAGCTACAGAGAGACTTGTGGTGAGCTAGGTCATTTTACTAGATTCATGGCACTAGGGTGGCATTGAACCCGGGCTACATTTGTGGAAGGCGAGTGCTCTCACCATTCCACTGTCCCTGCTCCCCATAAACTTCCAACATGGACATACTACATGCTGACTAAGTTCCTATGTTTCATTTTCTTTAGTTTTTGTAAAAGCCATTGGTAACTTTTGAAATAAAATAACTTCTCAATAAACTATAAAATTGCATTACAATTCTCCAAAAAACAAACAAATAAATAAATAAAAAATAAAACAAGTTCAAATATGGAGGAAAGAGTGCTTCTTACATGACACCACAGGAGAAGAACTGTTGTAAAGAGACTGGGGCGAGAAGAAAGAAATCCGTGATAATGTTATATGAAGTGGGAGTTCAATAATTCGACGCGTCAAAATGGTGGAGTAAGTATCGAAGTTTGGCTCAATCAGTTTGATGTTATTTTCCTTTCTTAAACTGTTTATTTCACTGTAGAAGGATAAAAGACAGCCAGCTCTCAGCTTCAATAAACCAGAAGTTGGTAGAATCCGGAGAACGAGAGAGGTGAAGTAATCTTTTAACGTAGTGTAGCTCTCAAATATTATTTTGCCCTCTGAAAGATAAGTTGCGACAGTATGATTGTCTTCGAAATGGAAATTTAAAGATGTACCATCAAGCTAACGCTTAATGTATTGCTCATTATAATTACGTCTAGGTTAAAGGAGCTTTTGAGGACCAGGCTCATTGAATGTGGATGGCGTGACAAGTTAAGGAGTCACTGTAAAGGTGAGAGTGTTTTTGTAATGAATTGTGGAGTTGGAGCCTCAAAAGCCATTGCAACTCGTAACTGCATGGCTACTTTTAAAAGTATGACAATGATATTTCTTTTTCAGAGGTCATCAAGCAAAAAGGACTTGAAAATGTGACTGTGGATGATTTGGTTGCTGAAATTACTCCACAAGGAAGAGGTGAGATCATTACAGATTTGTTGATAAATTACTAATCACCTGTGTTGTGCTTCTATATGTACATCTGAGCCTTATCAGTCTTATACATGCTCCCGTTCAATTAGATATACTAGTCCATTGGATGTTATCTCCAGCGTTATTACCAGGTTTTTCCTGAAACATGCTTTTATCAGTTTCTACGCTAGCCTTTTCTAGGTGTTCAGTTAGTTGAGGTGCAGCATTAAAAACAAGGAGTGAAAAAAGGGCACAGGGGCTTGGTGTGAGGAGCGAACATTTTCTTGCCTTCACGCACCTCACTTCTCCTCCACTTTATTGTTGTACCCCAACCAGCTGAATGCCTGGAAGAGGCTATTTGTACAGCTAAATGGAGTGAGGTTCTGCAATACTGCAGGGCTGTTATTAAGGGCTGTAACCTGTAATACCTGATACAGCTAAGTATGTTTGAGGGAGACTTGATGTTATGGGTGAACTTGCTAGTTGATGGTATAATTCACCCACAGAGCAAAAACTTTGTTATGATCGTTGACTCAAACCTTATTAATAGCACTGGAAAGTGGATTACTGTTTTAACTAAAAACACAACATCAGTCTAAGTACCACAGGAGGGGGGTGAATAGGTTTTCGGATCGACGGATTTGGCCTTAAAAAAGTGCACGGATTGTGGATTTTTGCGGTAAATCGAGCGGATTTGCGGATTTTTGAAAACACAGTGGATCATGGATCAGCTGTGAATTTTGGCGTGAATTCCTGATTGTGCCTGTCTTGATGTTCCTGAACCAAATTTGAATCATAGATCTTTCTTCAGCCTTGGTCGGTATGTTAAGGAGTTCAGTTATTTCTTTTTTCAAATGAAGCGCATTTAAATTCAGGTGTGAGACTGTTATTGGAATGGTACTGTGTAATAGTCATCAAGCATGTTGCATTCTTTACTATTTGTGTGAAATTCACTCTGGCATTCACATTTACCAGTTTGCCTTTGAACTTTTACACTTCTGTTTCTGGATGTGGTTGTTGTTTCGGATTCGAACAAGAATTTTGGCGGATCGACTGATTTGGCAAAAAAAAGACACGGATCGGTGGATTTGCATACCCCTATTCACCCCCCTCCTACAGCTCCATCACAGGACTCCCAACTCCTCTATCCAACTTGTGTGGCACTCTAAACTACAAGACCTTGCCACACTCATGCAAACCCTAAAATTGCTTTATTTTCTTCTCATACACAGCTTTAGTTCCTGATGAAGTCAAAAGAGACATGCTTCTGAGGATTCGAACTTTCCTGGCTGCTAACTCGTAGTTATTTAAACAAAGTGTCTTTAAGTTGTTTTGTATGTTATTTTTTTCCTCTCTTTATTGTTCATGAAATAAAACACCGTCAAGTTTGTATTTATACAACTCTTATTAAATCTGCTGATGTTTTTGATAAGTATTGAGACCTTAGCTACTGAAGCTTTCTTTCTCTGTAATATTAACTACTTATTAGTCGAGAGTGAGGTCTTTATGGGAAAATCTCAAACCGAGACCTTGCCGTAGTGACTGAGTGATAGCGAGGTCAGTACAGCAAAGCCAAGGTTTGAGATTTTCCTGTTAAGACTGAACGTTTGAGATTAATAAGTTGTTTATTATATGGCTTTTTACTTTGCTTTTGCACGTCCATAATCAGCCCATGAGCATCATGGGAGAATAATGCCCTGGAATTAGCCAATCACAGCGCGTGTTACATCGGCTACAAACATAAGCCATGATAATAATCAATTATAACACACAGCAGCATTAATAGAGTAAACCACAATTTTTTCAGTTGTGTTTTAAAGATGACAAACTGAATAAAACATGAACTGACTTTTCTTTTAACATTTCAAAGATCTGGCATAATGCTTTTTGTTCCAACTCAAGCCAGTCGGTAAATCCCTCAAACTTGCCAATCTTGCAATTTGGTATAGTTCATTTACATTTAAATAGTCTTTGTGCAAGAATGGAGCAGTTTACATACATCTGTCTTACACTGCTGAAAACCTCAATTTAGTACTTTGAGACAAGACAATTTTTTTACTAGAGTTTCCAAACAGGTTTGTGCTGAATTTTCTTATGCTAAGTAGTCAAGGCTTATTTTTCATCTACGTCATCAGAATCAATTTTTTTAGATTTTCATCTCGGACAGATACCTCGAGCGGGGGACGAACGGAATACGTAATAAGAGAGAGGCCTGTTTATTCCACCTGCTGAAAGAGTGAGTGAGTCATGTTTCCGCGCTGCTGTTTGTATCTTCATGGTTATCGCAGACTTGAGGGAGAGATGTAGATCATGTCCTCCAGCTTATCTCGCTGACTACAAAACTGTCTTTAAGATGTACATGAAAAACTAACGTCTTTGACATGGTGCAAAATTTGTTACCGTTTGTAAACATGTTCTCTTATCGGATGTAAACGCGGAAAAAAGGCACGCCGAGCAATCATTTGTTCATAGAACTGGGTTTCTACTATACACAAACAAACAAACGAGCAACCAACCAACCAAACAAAAAAAAGAACAAAATGTGTCCAATAGGAATTAATTATTACTCCAGAATCAATTTTACGGATTTAGTGAAACTACTTTGTAAACATCGTTGAATTTTATGAATAATTTCGTTAGTTTTGATATATTTTCCACTCCATATCGTAACCATGCGGAAATTAAAATTTCTCCTAGATCGTTTTACATTGCGTCGGCAATAGGAAATGAAATTCGTCCGAGAAAAGGAAAAACTGATCATGATTGTCAAATGGCGTTATACAGCTCGAAGTGTCAGTTTACGCCGGTATTCTTTACATATTTGTTCGTTTTTCTTCAAAACTTTAATTTGGCCTTGGAAAGTGTGTCGAAATTGACTAATTTTCTTCGTTTGAAGGTCTCGATGCGTTTCTTTTCAAACAAAGCGCGATAGCTGAACTTTCCGTTCTCTTTTGTTACAGTATAGAGAATAATACAAGGGTGCATATAGATATGGAATTTTTAATCTCGTATTCAATTCGATATTTCATTCGTTCGCTGCGTCGCTGCGTTAACTTGCCGGTGCAATATCTGGTTAAACACTCAACGAAAAATTCCATATGTACGAGCGGCCATGTATTAATATCTATTTCTTTTATTGGGTATGTTTCTCAAACCGTAAGATCACAGTAAACAATACAATCTGTTGCTGTGGAGCTGCAAAGATAGGCTGAGAATGTGTTGCAAAGTGTAATAATTTACTTCACCGAGTGAGCCAACGATGTGAAAAGAATGAACAAATCTTGGGACATTGTAAACTAGTTCATTTCATATTTTGAACGCCTTCAAACTCACGAAGCATTCAAGTATGGTAGTGATAGGGGAGAGGGGTTCGAATAAGGCCAAATTGTTAGACCCGAATGAGGTGCTATTAGGCTAAAACGAGTCTCGTACTAATACAAGAGAGAATTAATGCCTCCACCTTGCTTTAACGACCTTTTGTTTTCATCACACGTCTGTTACAAACTTAAGACGGTGAAATAAACCTGGAACAGTCTTCTTTACATTAAGTCTACGGTTTTAGTGTAATTGTTGCAAATGTTTGACATAAAAATGAGAATCCTGGGTTTCGCTTCAATTCGCCACTAAATTCATATTCTCTTATTGTTATTCGTCCTCCCCTAACCCTGCCCTAAAGTCAAAAAAGGCTTTGCTCCTCCACGCCACTATTTACCTGAGTACCCCCTCCCCGGGTCTGAAAGGAATGCAGGCATGGTATTTTGAGTTATTTTTGCCACGTACAAAAACCTGAAAATAATAGCTTTCTAAAACAAAAATAAACATCAAAGAGATAATAATAATTCATGAAGGAACAGGGATGGTTAAGGATGGAGAAGATTAACAGGAATTGTAAACGACGAAATTGAAAAATTTTACCTTAACTTTTCAAGATGTGCGAACCTCGACTGAGCTCCTTAAAAAGATGTTTATCTTTTATGGAAAAACGAAGCTGGTAAACTCAAGAAAACATGTTAGGCTTCGTGTTATAAACCCGAGTATAAAGGCATAAGTAAAAGCAAGCAAAGTTCTTAATTAGCTCAAAATATCTCTAGATCTCTATCTCTAATATAACTGATCATGACATCATTGAACATAACGTTGCGAGGAAAATAGGAAAGATAATCGTAATAAATTACAAAAACCGGAACCTTTTAATTTACCCTTTTATCTTCACAAAGGTAAAACGGTACGTGTTCTTTGAAGACACCGAGCGGTCCATTAAAGCAGCCATTTCATATCGGGATAAGTTATTTTTGTCCCGAGTTAATTACTCACGTTTTCCGAAAAAACGCACGATCTAGAAGGTTTTCAATCTGGAGAGAGATGCGTCAGGTAACCCTTCATTCTTTAGTAGAAAAAATTGTATTTTATGTTAAATCTTGAACCCGGGTATACAATACTGTATAGTGAATTTGATGATCGACATCGGTGTTCATCTTTCAGCTAGAGTATGCGTTCACTGTTATAGCATCATATGCATGTTTTTGTTATATTTCGCTCAATTCATTTCAAACTAACTTACCAAGAGAGTTAGAAGTTAGTCGTTGCAAGTACCTCTTTCATCATGTTTCAATAGTTGGTCTTACTTTCATATCTACAACTGTTTTTCAGAAAGGTTTCGAGGAATCACACTTTTGGGCTTTGCCGTACGCAAATAACTAACAGCTTTTTAATTAGACGTGTTCTTTGACAAAAAATCCGATCGTCGTTGTAAACGCAACCCGGAGCTTGTGAGTTTTTTAATTTTCCGGCATTGCACGTAACATTTTCACTATTGAAGGTCTTGAAGTGTTGTTGTTCGATTATATTCAAGGCCAAAGAACATATGATTTTCATAAGTGGCTGCCAGAGTTTTTAGCATTTCAAAGAGGATTTCTCAGTATTTTCAAACGTAAGCACGCACAATAAAATTGCATACAAACGAAAAAAGGACTACCTCCATTTGTTTTTCATTGAAAGGAAAATAATGAAGTCTTTGTCTTGTTAATATAAAATTAATTAACGAAGTACTATTGCGTATATTATTACTTCTAAGGAAACAAAAAAGCTGTGACTACCGTGTGAACTAAGATGGGTCTGGGAGCGAGCCACTGTCGAGGAGTCTGGGCGCCAAGAGAAGTGTCACTTACCACTCTGTCCATAGCTGCGGTTTTCTGCTTTGTCACGGTTCCTGGTAATCTGCTGATTATTCTCTCTGTTCTTATGGATCCCAACAAGAATCTCCGACGCACTCCTTACATTCTACTCATTTTAAACCTGGCCATCACGGATCTGATCGTGGGTGCCACGGTGGAACCCCTGTCAATGTACACGCACTGGAATGAGGCGCATGGCCTGTCAATCAACTACTCGTGGCTGTCGCAGTTTGTCTATTTCATGTGTTGTACCGCCTCGCTTCTCAGCCTGTGCATTCTCACAATTGACCGGTATCTGGCGATTACCTCACCCATGTGGTACCGTGCTAACATGACAAACACACGCGTCCTACAAGCCTCCATCTTCATCTGGGTGTTGTCAATTTCTTGCAGCGGCGCACTGTTTGCCACTGGCTTCGTCACATACGCCTTTATCTTCGCCACTTTGACGCTAATCTGCGTGATTTTTATTTTGGCGTTCACCTATATTCGTATATTTCTGGCTGTAAAGCAGAAAGTCAAGGAGCTAAACAACTTGCATCAGAGCGATGCCGAACGGAAGAAAGCTCTGGAAAGAAACATGATGTGGGAAAGAAAGCTAACCAAAACCCATGTGACGATGCTGCTCGCCTTCCTGGTGTGCTATGGCCCTGCGTGTATCATGATTTATGTCATGAATACGTGCATCATTTGCAGCTGTGAGTTCATTCATTGGTTAAGAGACATGCACTTTGTGTTAATCACACTGAACTCATTGATCAATCCGTTTGTGTATGCTCTGAGACTGTCTTATTTTAGGGAGGCCATTACTCGCCTCATTCCCCGCAACATCTGCGGCAAACGCGGACTTGTGGAGCCTGATAGCGCGGACGTTACATCACCACGTGATCAACTTAATGTCACGCAATCTTCGCTGGTTGCTGCCTGCTTCCCATTCGAACAAGAACCCTCTGCATTTGGATGAGGACGCTAAGACGAGAAAGCGCTTAATAATATTGAGTAGTTGGTAATGAATCTAATTGCTGTAGTGGAATCATTGCCATGTTGCATTCTTGGACAAGAACAAATCACTACTACTACTACTACTAGTAATAAGACTACTTCAACAACCAGATAGCAAGAATAGCTACCCAGTGTACAGCCTTATATTGCTTGTAAAGTAGCATAATTAGTTTCCCTTTCCCTGGATATACCCAAGTTGGGGTGGGGGAAGGGGATTCCCCTCAATTTTTGGTGGGGGCTTGCAACGCTTCCTTTTTTCGACCCAAATGTGTTGTTTTCCATACCCTCTTTCAGATTTGACCCAACTCCAAAATTCGTTCACGTCTCTAATACATGACCTTAGCTAGCCATGATCGGCTTCCCCCAGCCTTCACATTTGAGAAGGGCTTCAATTTTCCAAATTTTAAGACCAAACCAACTCACCTATACCATTTGGTATCACACTTACACCCTCGGGCTCGACTTTAATTTCCCAGGGGAAGCAAGTCGGGAAAAACGACGCGCATGAACAGCTGATAGAATTTCCATGCACCATACTCAGCTGGATTAATCCCCATAAGGATAATGACACCTTAATTACATGGAAGAATGATAACTTGAGTGAAAACACTAAAGATATCCGCCTAAGTTACCAGAACTGTATTCAAAACTAGTGATCACTTATTCCTCGCCTTTATTTAACATATAAAACTCTGCGTAAAAAAAAAAATACAAATAGCAGAAACTGTATGCGCCCAGCCTGTGGTACAGTTTAGGTTTAGCGTTACTTAAAGATAAAAAAAAAAATGAATAATTTATAAATTGGTCATAAATCAATGCATATAGATAGGCCCTTTGCACGATTCGGTCACATGGTACAAAATCACACATGCTGGTGAGCAAGTTGCACAATGGGACTTCCAAAATAATGCCACTCGTATCAGTCCACCTGGACCTGCCTTTGTTTTGGAAGTCCCACTGCGGAACTTGCACACCAGCATGTGTGATTTTGTACCATGTGACCGGATCGTGCAAAGGGCCTATTTGATTAACTGATTAAAGAGCGAAGTTTGC
Organism: Orbicella faveolata; assembly: GCF_042242905.1. Lineage (NCBI taxonomy): Eukaryota > Metazoa > Cnidaria > Anthozoa > Scleractinia > Merulinidae > Orbicella > Orbicella faveolata. Next base: position 20,063,541 of record NW_028301558.1, read on the forward strand.
AAAACTTTGTACAAAGTGCTTCGGGTATGCGCACTTTACAGTGTATGGTATGAACGTTTTGTACAGTCACGTGATGCATGATGACTGATTGAGTATATAACAATCATAGCACTATAAATCTAAATAAATTATTTACATGTTAGGGTTACACTACGCATTGCAACAAGTCTCAAGCCAAGCCGAAGTGTCCTCATTAATCTGTGCTTGATACCACCGATTCTTTAGCAAGTTGCCACATATCAAGCTTTGTTGTTGTAAGCCATCTCAAGCAAGGTTTTACGACAAAGCCAAACTAAAGTGTAGTGTTTCGTTCCTGTGAATGCATAACCTCAGTTTCAGTATCAGCACTTTCAGTTGTTATTTGACCAAAACCGAGCTCAGTTTCATGGCGAGACTTGCAGAGGCATCTGTAGCAGAACTTGGTAGCCACGCACAAAACGACTAGTGTAGATCCAACACAGATTCCTATAATCTTAAGAATGGCTGTAGTTGTCCCTGGGGAAAGATGTGGAAGGAGTTACGTCGAGTCGTCGAGTCTTTGCTTTGTTAATTAACAGTCCATTTCAGTCTTCCAAAATCTTCGTTGTACCTGTCGCTGTTTGGCATATCTTAAATTCTCTTTTGGTTTGAAGTTTTTATGATTTGAAATTATGTTTTCTACGCAAAAATTGATATGAGATACATCGCAATGGAGCTCTTTTATTTCAGGGAACTATGATATGAATATTTGAACTTTTATAGCGTTACGGGACCGATTCTTCGATCGAATAGCACTGCAGGTTGTTTCATAGTTATTAATTTCACTTAGGCCAGAATTTTGTGGGTTTTTCAAATCCTCTCCCCGCTCCCCCCACCCCACTACACCAAAGGAAGCGATAATGCCGTAGTAGGACGTAAGAATTATGCCATCTGATTAGTTAAGCAATAGACCACAAGTTTTTATGGTTCGTAGGCTGATAAACCACGCGCGATGTTGGAAGAACACGAGAGGAATTCGTAAAATTTACGAATTCTTCGAGTGTTCTGCCAACATCCCAAGTGGTTTATCATACCTCTAAACCATAGAAACTTGTGGTCTATTACTTTTATATAATAATTCAGAAGACACGCGAAATTTTCATAAGTTTACTGGCACAATAAACCATAGCTGATTGACCAATCAGAGCGCGCGCATTCATTTTATTATTATATAAATCTGAATAATAACTACTTAATAACCGAGAGTGAGGTCGTTACGGGAAAATCTCAAACTGAGGCCTTGCCGTATTGACCGAGCGATAGCGAGGCCAATACGGTAGGCCGAGGTTTGAGATTTTCCCGTAACGACCGAACGGTCGAGGTTAATAAGTTGTTTATTATATGGCCCATGAATTAAAGGAAAGAAAAAGTTATTCGAGTGGAAGTCGTCAATTTACATCCGGTGATGCGCGCGTTTACCGATTCGTTCATCGTCTCAAACTCAGGGCAAAACTACACAGTCAGTGAACTTCACCACTGTATTACGTATTTAGTAAAAATACACATTTCTTTACCGGAAAAGTGATTGTCACAGCCTCAAAAAGGTGTTTTAGTATCGTGGTGCCTCAAGTTGATGGGGGAGTTTTTCCGACTTTTGTGGCGAAACGTCAACGCACATGGAAGAGACAGAAAGTGCTTCAAAATAGTCCAAACGAACGGTCTTTCGGTGAAAGAAAATACTAATGCTTCAGAATGCACTGCTCAGAATAACCCGATCTTTGCATTCGCTTTCGACAACATATCTTCGCCTTCATCATTCTGGGATTTATGGATGAACTTTTCAAGCCTTGTGAACGTCTAGAACTTCTGCAGTTATTAGAAACACTGCTACCGACAGAAACCGCCCGATTGTTTACATCTAATGATCCTGGAAGCTGATTTACCCTTGCTTGTGTAAAGCGAGGGAATATATTTGATGAGAACTGTGACGGAGTTCAATATTTCTGTAATTGTTGTGACTAAGATGATATGTTATAAGTTTCTTCGTTGTGTTCTGCTCAGGATGCGTGACAGATCTGCCGATGGTGTTTTCCACTTAGCGATTTTAGCTTTACTTAAGACTCGGCAAACTTTGATTGTTTTTCCCTAGTGCCCGCCAAGGTTACCGGCTGGTAAGTCAAAAACGACTTCTATATAAATTTTGTTAAGGAGAACTCTCTAAACTTTTAGCTTCTTACTTTCTCTTACTGTTTTAAATCGGCTTTCATCGTTTCAATGCGCTTGAATTTTCAGAGCCGGGCTCTTCCTAATTTGCATAATCCGTAATCGGCCCGTGCGCATTACGGCTGCATAATGACCGTTCAGATCTCGCTCTTAGCCAGTCAGAGCGCGCGTTATATCGGCCACAAGCCAAAGCCATATAACAAGGCTAATTAATTTTGACAAAGCTTGTGCAAATGTTATCGCGAGACATTAAGACCATCTATACGAGGAAAATAATCCTCGGCTTACATAAGCCCTTTTTTTTTTCACAAGACGCGAACTTGCCGTATAAATGGCACATTTTAACCAGTTCACGTCTTACACAAGCCGCGGATAAAATAAGCTGCGGCTTGTTGTGTAAGACAAGGGTTTTGAGCTCGGCCTAAATAAGCCGCGCAAGACGCGAACTCACACTGCGCAAGCGCAAGTTTTTCCCGCGCTAGCGCGACAGTTCGCGCAATTCTGCGATTGCTATGAAAATCAACATAAAAGCGAGGCATTGGCTGCGGATAAGCCGTGAACCATTTATACGAGTACTTCGCGTCTTATATAAGCCGGGCTCGTATACATAGTCTATTTCGCGTCTTATGTAGGCCGCAGCTTGTGTATGTCGCAGATTATTTTCCTCGTATAAATGTCCCTATTGCGTGGACACATTAAGGACACGTTAGGTCTGACTTCATTCATACTCACTCCTTGTTTCGTAGCTTGCCTTGAAACCTGGATATTTTGTCTTCCCGCTTGACTTGAACTTAATGCGCAGGTCACTGCCCTCTAAGGTGATGAGAACTGGTTTCTCTGACCCACAATACCTTGTGCCGTCAATCTCCACATAGTCAGCAGTACATCCAGTGGAGAGAGATAGATTGAAGATATCGAATGCCAGTTCAATTTTGTAATCAGAATCCACATCAAACCGCCAGGTGCACTCAATTTCATCGTCATAATGGAGAGGGTAATTATAACTGGCCAAAGTTCCAGACAGTGACGTCAATGTGATACTCTTGATAGCCGCAGTGCAGGCGAATGGAGCTGGTACTGAAAAAAGATTAAAGATAAAATGATAAGTTTGAAAAGCAAAAATGCGTATTTGTTGCAAAACTGTAAAGTTGACGAAGTTGATGAAACTGTGACTGAGATTTAGTTTGGGTTACGTAGTAAAATGTTTTAAGTAGAAAAGTACCTTTTAAGTAATGGCTATCTGCGTTAAAAGGTGAATTAACCTGGCCTTATATAAATTTCTTGCTCATGTCAGAGATTTTAAATAATGCATTGATTCAAATGCAAACAAACAAAGTAACAAAAAAAGGAGAATACGAGTCCAAAGACCTCTCGAAGCTCCCAGGTGCTTTAGCTCGGTCCAGATAAGAGATCATTCAAACATCCTTTGCCAACAGGTTTCTCTGTTGTCCTCTGTCAGTAGAAACGGGCTCATGGTTTGGCTGGTCCGGTTTCAGACCACACCGTAAATAGCGAAACTAAAATTTCAACTATGATTGTTATGATTTTAAAAATCACTGCAATTATATAGTTTTACATGTTGCAGGAAGATTGTTTTCCATGGCGAATAAATATCTTAACTTTTCAGAAACACCCAATTTCTAGATTAGATTATTTGTCTCTTACGTCGGTTCACTGCTTCATAAACAGCATCGAAACCAGGTGCGTGATAACTGGACCCTGACATCCTGCTAGAGTCGAGATGAACACGGAGATAGCGACCGCTGGAAAACACCGAGGGCTCGAACTCCTCGCCGCAGAATTTGTTGAGCAAATCACTCGTTGAATTCCACCCATCCCAAATATACAGAAATGAATAAGAACAAGAACGATCCAACTTAAGGGACTTCATTCTAAGCTTCACGTAGTGTCCTTCAGGTACTGTGATCACCCATGTGCACTTTATGCCAGCGGGAAAGTCACTCGGGAACAACGGCGAGAAAATTCTTCCTGTCTCGCTTGTCAGAGAGATGACTTGGTTTTGTGGGCCTCTGCATAACCCCACCACAGCTAGAAAATGTAAAAAGGAGAGATAGGTTAACACACTTGACGTGTCATGTGATTCATTCTCGTCTGATTGAAAGAAGCCTTTAATGCCCGCTTGAAAACTGTTGTTCTTGAATCAGTCGGTGTGAAATATATCCGAGGAATTGGTTAGTTAAGCTGAACGAGATTTTGTGTTGATGAATAAGACAGCAATTTGTAACAGCTGCACATGTTGCACGCACTAGGGTTAACAGTTCACTTAATGAAGAGGAAGGACTACAGTCGCTTCCTTTTCTCTCCCCGTGTCCAAGTCGCGTTTCAATGGATTGAGTTCATGAATATTTGGCTATAATTTGTCATGCCTCTTTAACTATTTCTCATCGAGCAAAACAACTGCTCCTTGTTTACGCGACCAGGTTCAAATTCTAGCATGATATAGGGTACATAACCTAATGATTGGGAGTCTGAAAACCTTACATTGCTTAACAGCCTCAAACACAGCATATATCTCTGCCTTGTGGTCATTTGAATATTGTAGCTGAACCCAGAGGTGACGATCGCTGGAAAAGAGAGTTACCAATTCGTCTTTCCCCAGTCCACACAAAGATTCAAAAGCCTCACTAGTAGAATTCGGGCCATCGCGGATTTGAAGAGTAGAATTTTTGCAAGCACGATCCAAATACCAAAACGCTATGATTCGTAACTTTACGACATGTCCCTCTGGTACGGTTATGATCCATGTTATACACTTCACGTCGTCTGAAGGCACTGAAGAATTCAAGACGTGATCGAGCGTTCCCGTTTTTTCAGTCAGGCGAACAATTTCGTTTGCTCCTGGAGTATTGCATTGTCCCATTGCTGCTGAAACAACAACAAAAATAACTGCTATTGACTCTTCAACTGCGATTACGGCTGCCTCTGAAAACTCCCAGTGTGTTTGGCTTTCGTTAGAAAAGCGAAAGTCTTGGTGAGCGGTGACGACTCAAAAGCCGGTACTCTCACTCACTCCTTACCAGACTTACATCGCGCAGACAGCAAGACAAGGAAGAACGCCTGTGGCCTAGGGTGGTTCAAGTATGAGGCTAAACAAGGTATGTTTTTAAAAGATATCTGCTAAAACTAAGATATAAGCAAAGTAAATAAAAAACAGCAGATTGAAGCACGATTCTACAATATTGATTTTACCTTTAGCTATCACCAGTGCCTTGAGCAGCAGACAAAATCCTGAATGATGATAAAGAAGCAATCGAATGTTATTGCAATTAGCTAAAATCAGCCAATCAGAACGCTTTATTACCTGGTCCAAGTATAACGCTTTATTACCTGCATGGTCCAAGTATTGAGCAGTCTGGATCTCGTGAACTGGCCCCCAGACTGGGTGGGGTGAAAAAGAAAAGAGGTGGGGGTTCTATTGTAGCACTGCCCACAAGGGAGCCATTTGGCTGTTTGGATCGTCTAAATTTGAATTTAGTGCTATTTTGTCTGTATAAATTTTCTTGAGAATTTAAATTCTGTTTTCACGAGCGTGCAAAGAGATTCAGATTGTCGATTTAGTATTGTTTTGTCAGTAGGTAATTTCCTGTAGGTACTATTCAAAATTCATTGTACAATAAGGTTTGTATGTTTGCAAAGGAGCTACATTACCTGCAAAAATTTTGGGACGTTAAAATTTCGGACACTTTTTATCGCATTTCGGTCAAATTTCGAACAAAAATGTTGGACACTTTGCTGAAACATGGCTAAAGTAAATTTACGCCATCAAATACTATTTAGACTGAAACAACATCTGTGAAAATAATAGTTTTTCTGCACTTTCAAGGTTTTCGAGATACACCGACGACAAAATAACTCAAATTTTATCAAGTCGTTACGGATCTCAAGCAATGTCTCAGCTGCTGGAGTTCGCTCCATAAAGGAAACTAAAATTAAGCTATTTCAATGTTTTATTCCGTATTGTAAATGTTTCAGATATTATTGTTTTCCATTGTTTGGTGATACACGTATCTTCACAAGTGAATAGATGAAAGATCATATAATTGAACTGCGGAGAAAGATATGAAGACATGATTAGTCATCGCAGTTATACACAGCTTAAGCAGTTGTGAAATTAAAGCCTAAAAAATTCAGGCTTGAAGGGGATTCGAACCCATCACCTCTACTATACCGATGCAGTGCTCTAGCAACTAGCAAGCCAGCTATCAAGCCAGCTGGGAGCTGGTCACGTTGTGAGTTCGTACAGAAGCATATCCCCATGAACAAGGTGATGTGCTTCTGGCTCGTAATGTACCCGTGGACTGATGGTGAAGATACAAGTGAATATATGAAAGATCATATATTTGAACTGCAGAGAAAGATATGAAGACATGATTGATCATCGCAGTTATATACACAACTTAAGCAGTTAAATTAAAGCCTGAAAAACAAAACAAAACAAAACAAAACAAACAAACAAACAAACAAACAAACAAACAAAAAAATCAGGATTGAACAGGACGCACAACTGCTTAAGTTGTGCATGGGTGTATAACTGCGATGGTCAATCATGTTTTCATATACACATCTTCAGTTTGCATGTCTTTGGATAAACATATGCACAACAGGATTTTACACAAGCTCCGAGCTGAAGGGTAGTGCTTTTTCCCATTTTGCCCTTGGGGTTAAGTCGAACTTCTAAAAAACCCCTCTAAATGTTTAATCATGTCCTTCGGATATCCTCGTGATTCCTATTACGAATTCCCTGCCCGGCAAGGACAAGAAAATGGTTCTTTCTGCCTGCATGAGAAGGCGGTGATATGAGCAGGATTCTTGTTATTTTTCCACTGAAGAAAAGTTAAATCCAAAACGTTTTAATCTTTTTTTTACTTTTTTTTGACACTTTTGTTACTTTACCTAACAACACTTGCATGATTACCATTTACACCGAGAGTGCAATTATGAAAACCACACGAAATCAGAGTCCAACTAATCATTTGTCGCCTCGAAAACCAAATAGTTCGAAAAAGAATCAAGCGTGTGTTTATATTCATGTTTCAGGCTCCCAACATTCAACCAATGTGCGTGAAATTTGATGAAAATATGACACGCAATTTAAACAAACGCGTTCAGGCAATTTCCATCAACAGCCGCTCTACTGTTTAAGTGAAATGCGAATAAAAGACATGCAAATGAAACGAATATTTCTTTCCGTAGAATGGACACGCGAGCTGTGAGATGATATCGGGCCAACATTTTCTTCTTTCACGGTTTGTTAAAAATGTCGATATATATTACACGACAAGGTGAGAACTGATCTACTTTGAAATTCGTAATGATAAACATTTCTTTCAATATATGCTCATGTGATTCTTTAAAACGCATTTACTCACCGCAAAAATAGTGAAAAAGAAACATCCCCAGTGATAACAATGCAGTGAAGCTGCAAGTATATCAACGGCCCTTCGCTGTTAAAAATTATGTTTATCGGAGACCTCTGGCTTTCATGTTTTCCAGCTGGTGTATTATCAATTTAAACACATAATGCATAAATTAGCAGGTTTTCCTTTTGCTGTCTATTTTACTGATTAATATTCAGAAGAACGCATTTTCATCTGCTTAAAATTTGTTTTCTCTTCTGGAAACATGACAGATTGTTTAAAAGCTCTCATACTCTGGCACGTCATTTTCACGACATAGCAGCTTGCCATTCAGTGCCGTGTTTTATATGTTTTGTTTCTATATGGGGGACTGTATTTTCGCGGCTATTTTGTATGTTTGTTTGTTTTGTATGCTTCATTAGTATGGAGAAACCAATTACTTCAAAAGGAAACAAAAGAGTTAATAGATGATGACTCTCAAGACATCTTTTGTACCGTTTATGTTTATGCTACTCATTTGCCCTAAGTGGCGAACATTTTATAGTCATCGGGACCAGAAATGTCGTGAATATTTTGATGGGAAATTTCTACAACACCACTGAAAAATTGAATTTTAACCCTCGGCAATTTTGCAGAGGAAATTTCCGCCCATGAAAAAAATAAAATAAAAAATAAATACCTCTTACTAACCATTTTCGAGGTCCGTACTGTAAGTTACGGACCGAATATTTTCCCCTTCGATTTATGGTCCAAGCGCGAAGCGCGCGGGTCATTGATCGAAGGGGAAGAAAAGAGGATCCATAACTTACAGTACGGACCGAGAAGACGATGTTAGTAAGATATTTATTATATCTCTACTGTGTGCCTGACGGGCTCGGAAACAATTTCTATTCACCAACTTTAAATTTTAGCGGGCCGTACAGGAGAGTACGACCCGCTAAATTGACCAATCACAGCGCGCGTACTAACTCAGTGAGAGATATAATAAAAAGGATTCTTGGAAGCCGACCGCCTCGACTATGTTGCAGGTGGTTCAAACTTTTTTATTACGCGCGTTTATTTCGCACATGCCAAATAACACGCCTGATCGCGAGTACCACCTTGATTACCAGATGGATTTGAGTTCGTTGATCCTCCACGTCTTGTAAATAGCCGACTAGTCAGCATCCAACCAGTTTGGACTTTTAACGAGTTTTCAGTTCTATTTGCAACATTTGTGTCTTCGTTGATAGCGTCCCCAATTAGCACAGCAGTGCAAATAACCCGGGAGTACTCCCAGAAAAATAGGGGGGGGGGGGATGTGCCGTCCGCTTCCCCAAACCCTTACCCTATTTATGACCGAAATCTGCAATATTCCCTACCCTGCTGTTTATGGCCTGACCAAAAATTCGAAACGCTATTTACGACCTTTGGCTTTTTCTTAAAACATACCCTTATCAAGGCTAGAGTGCAAAACCATACCCTATTTATGACCAAAATGGCCAAAATCAGCTAAAATCGATACCCTTTTTATGACCAAAACAACTGAAAAACCACTCTTTGGAGCTGCACATACCTATATAGCCCGTATAAGGGAGCCCCCCCCCCCCCCACGGGAAAATACCATGAGATTTATTTATTTTATTTCTTTATTTCATTATCTATTGTAGGCCCGGTTCAGACGCCGTACTTCACATGAGCCGAATCGAATTCAATGAGATTAAGTTCATGTGAAGTACGGCGTCTGAATCAATTCAAAACGGCTGATTGAATCGGCTCAGCCGTTAACGTTCTTCACGCTTGGCTCAGTTGTGAATAACGGCTGTGGACGGGCTTTGATTCAGACGCCAATCTTCACGGAAGAAGCCGATCTATATGTGCAGTTTGTGTTTTCCTGTTTTCGTGTGCAAACTTGTTGCCACAGTGCCACCTTGGTAAACAGCATCAAAATTAATGTGTATTCGTCATAGTTTTCGTGCTTGTGTTTGAATTACGTGTAGACATTGCATTTGTGAATTGACCTGAATATTTGAGTTGGGCTTTTTGCCTAAGTTGTGTGTTGTATTTCATGGCATACAAAAAGGTTGGCAGTTGAAATTTTATGTTGAAATTAAGTTCATGTGAAAGTACGACATCTGAACTAGTTTATCAGTTGTCTTCTTGAACTGATTACGTGTAAATAGATTAATCCAGTTTGCCTCATTCTGCTCCTTTCTTACATTTTTCACAGGACGGCTTGCATGGATGCTGTTCACAGTGAAACTTGTATTAAGCGGACCCCACATTAAGTGGACGCCCTCTACTGATTAAGTGAACACCAGCTTGAGTCCCAAAATTGTCTTCCTACATTTACTGTATAATAAACCTGCATTCAGTGGACTTCAGTGGACGTGGACACCAATATTAAGCCATTTTGTTGCACAAAACCTGCAATAAGGGGACACTTCAAGGGCTTTTTAGTTCTAAAAACTCAGCTCAGACTAAGAGCCTGTTTACAAGGAGGGCGGGTTATCGTAGCAAGCACTCAGACATTTCCTCTTTTTTCCTTCATCGTGTTTACAAGGCAACTAGGGTTACCCGGGTAGGTGGGATACCCTATCTGCGTGCTAGGGTTACCCTTTACCCCTTGTAAACACTCCAGGTAGGGTTAACCCGCCTACCCGGGTTTACTTTCTAATTGTTTTCAGACCCTTTGAGTGTAACCGCGCATTAAGTTGTCCCGGCTTATAGGGTTATCCTACCTGTCAAATTTTGCCTGTAAACCCGGGCTATCTTTTGCCCTCCAGCTAGGGTTAACCCGCTTGCTAGGGTAACTCTCCCTCCTTGTAAACAGACCCTAACATTGCTCAACGATATCGTTTCAAAGCTAAGTAGATTATTCCAGATTGATGCATTGACTGACTGAACATTGCGCTATGAGCAGTCTTTGATCTTACACTGTGTTGCAGTGAGTTACAAAAGGGTTAATAATTAACGATTATTGCACAATACGTTAGAACCTGCTTAGAGCGGATACCCCGTATTAAGCGGACACTAGCGAGGGTCCCAAGTGTGTCCACTTAATACAGGTTTCACTGTACTATGTTTACGGGAGTTCAGCATGTATCAGCGCCGATCGAAATGCACTTTATTTACTATTGAATTTAGTTAAGCTGGAATTGAAATCGGCGTGTGAATCAATTCAGCCGGTATAAATTAATTTGGGTCGGCCTATATTCGAATTCGAGTCGGCTCATGTGAAGTATGGCGTCTGAACCGGGCCTAAGTAAAACACGACGATGACGGCAACGAGAACGGCGTCACCGAACATTTAATGAGCAGAACAATAGCTGTGCACGTGCGTTATAAATCTTTGTACATTTCTTTGCCGTCCTCTGCAAAACAAGAACGCGAAATGACCAAGTTCTGCGTAGTCTGAGGAACCCGAACGACGACGGTTAATTTTTCGTATTTTCCTCTGGAATTGAACGCTGTTTTTGCAAATGTAGCCTGAGCACGGTTTAAAAGCTAACGGTGTACTGAACGGCTAGACAATTGCGAATTTCGCTGATATAAATTCATATTTTACTAGGCGTCGTCCTTGGCGTCGCCGTTGTCGTTGCTTGATTAAGCTCCTTATTGCCCGCGTACATTAGGGAGCTTAAGAAACCACGACGGCGACGCCGAGGACAACGTGGATTAACAAATGAGTTTATATTTTACCTACGAATCTCGCGGTACCCTAGTTCCGAGAAGGGCGTAGGGCGTAGCTGGGGCATAGTCAGTCATGTGACGCGCTTAGGCCATCTGCGCACAAGCGAAATATTTGATGGGTTTTAACCTCGGCTCCGAATTAATTACAAAAGTCACTATTTCTTTAAATATTTACAGTGATAGCATTATTTCCTTGGACAAATACTTTGAGGATCTAAGCTACAACAAAATAGAACAAAGTCCAGTGCTCCAGACATGGACTCTAGCGTGTAAGTAACTTTGGTAACACCGGGTCTGGCGAATCAACCTGCGCTATTTTTAGTGAGAGAAATGGAGCAAAAGGAATAGTGAAGTAATGAGCTAATTTCTGTAACTGCGCAATGCGAAATGCAAATGCAATCAGACCTTTCAAAAGTTACGCTTAAAACGAAACACTGACAGAAGGAGTACGCGACCCAGTAATCGATTCTACCAGTTTTCTTTCAACAAATCTAGGTGGAAATTATGGCCTCTTTCTCGGTGTGAGTATATTCGCAGTTCTCGAATTCAGCGATCAAGCCTTCAGAAGAATTTAATTATTTCAAAATCACTGTGAAAAGAAGACATTCTTTTTGGGCGAAAAATGACGCCCTTGTCTTGCAAACGTGAGACTACATGTAGTCATCTTGTAAGTGGAAATGATCATTCAGTTTATGATGAAGTATTAATGATGTGAAAAGCGCATCTGTTTGAGTTACTGTAATTCATTCATTTGGATTCACGATATATTCTCCTCCTTGAGTTGACAGCAAACTGTGCAAAAGCATTGCAGTAATAATACAAATTCTACTCTGTTTCGCTTCGTTCAGCCGAATAGAAAACATTTCTATTATAAGTAGAGGAGACAAGTAATACAACAAATAGTGGAGGGAGCCGCCAGCAATGATGGAGTTTATTTACAAGAATCTGAGACACGCTGAATACAGGTTACAAGCCAGAGAATGTAAGAAAAAGTCACACGCTATTTTCAACAACGATACAAACAATAAGGAAAAAACAGCCTCAAGTAAACTGGTCGGCGTCAAGTGGTGTGATAATAAACAATTATTGGATGAGGTTTTTGTGATATTCAGAATAATCAAGGTCGAGGTAGGGTTATCACCCTCCGCCTTCGGCTTCGGCTGATAACCGTTACCGAGACCTTGATTATTCTGGATATCACAAAAACCGAATCGAATAATTGTTTTATTATACATTGAACGAAAAAAATGGAAGTCATGTTTTTGCTTCTTCACTGACGGCAAGCAACACAAAGCGCGCGAACTTGACATGATTACACGTGACCTTGAGTGTCCTTGACATGATTATTGTATGTATAATCTGCAGAGATGACGTCACAGGCGCTGATTTCGAAAATTCACTGTACGCTTTCGGCCAATCAGAAAAGAGATAGTCGGTTCAATGTATAATAATCACAAGGAGTGGTATATAAAGGCCCGATTGTCCCGGTGGGAACTATTACAAAGCAACCTAATTAAACACCCAAAAGAAATACATTACAATTTTCACGGAGGGGAAACCCACCATGATCACGTTTTGAATGTGACTCGTGTGAAGGGTTGTTATTCAGAAAAAGTTAATGAGAAAAAAACGAATTTACATATAAAATACACAATACTGAATACGGTCAACTCATCATTCATTATGTTTTCAGTAGCACAGTGGATGACTTAAACCATTTTCCAGTTTTGCTCTTCGACAGTTTCCGAAGTTTTTCGACGTTTTTGAAGTGACAATGTACCATGAAAATAAAGGAAAGTAGCTTTTTTAAAATCTTCTAATCAAATTTAAGAAGGCCTGTCTGAAATGCAAAAGAGAACGTGAGAGCTAGAAATATTAATTAAAACACGGTCGCATCGGTAGAGCCTTATTATTTCTCCCATGGCGTATATGATTCAGTACCGGATTCGAATTAAGAAAACAAAGACAGGGAGACTTTCACAACGATAAGAACTAAATAATTAAAACAAAACTGAATGCAGTTTTCTATATCACTTGGTAAACAATTCAGCAGATGCCTACTGAGCCCATGCGTTTCATTTCCTACTGGGAAGTTTATTTTACCCATGCAGTCTTCAACTTTGAAGCCTTTAACGAATTTTAATTAACGAAAAATATATAAATAATAAAGCCTTTTGTACTGTAAACGTTACTGTGACCTCATTTCTATAACAGTAGGTAATCAGTGTAAACAAGGTATATGTTGAGGACAAGTGGCGTCTCCGTAAAATATTTAACTTCCCAAAACTTCCATCATGTGACCAAAGAAACAAAAAAGAAAAAACCGATGCAATAATGGCTTCTGTACAGCACGTTAGTGGGACAAATGATCCATACGGACGCAATCCCACAAGGAAAGACACCGAAGATAAAAAGGCAAACGGCAGTCACGAAAAAATGGAAGAACTTAAATCGTTTGCACAAGATACAACTCTACACGGGGCTAGATTTTTGTTCGCTAACAACATTTTCAGAAGATTGTTATGGACCGTGGCTGTTATAGTGTGCTTCGGTCATTGCTGCTATCAAGTTTTCACCTGTGTGAGTGAATTTAACAAACGACCTTTCAACACGAAAATAACAGCTAATACCAGCACTGATGACGGCGTTCTCTTCCCCGCTGTAACGCTGTGCAATCTCAATTCCCTCAACACTCGAAGATACGTGCAAATGATGTCAATGCATGAAAACAGATCGATAATTGAGAGAAAATTGAAAGACATTACTCTTTTGTCAAGACGATCCAAAGAGATATCAAGCCAAGACTTCCAAAATCGCAATCCCGGGCTTTTTGTTCGCCAAAGCACCGCCAATACTACAAAGCAGTTACAAGGGCTATTTAGCCATCAAATTGAAGAAATGCTTTTACCAGGGAGTCCGCATTTCGAGTCTTGCTCCTTCAATGGAGAGCGCTGCGACGCAAAGAACTTTTCCAGTTACCAAAGCTTCGTGTTCGGAAATTGCTACACGTTCAATTCTGCAGAAGTCAGCAATCCACCGCTACAAGCAACCATAGCCGGCCAATACAGTGGTTTAAAGCTTCGACTCAATATTGAACGTGAGGGCTATCTGAAGAATACTTTAAACCCATTTGTAGGGCTTGTAATTCTCTTACATGACCAGAAGACATTTCCAATTGTGGAAGAGTTTGGCATTAAAGTTCAACCGGGTGTTTCTACCCTTTGCGCCATAAAGAGAAGAAAGGTAAATGAAAAAAAAAAAAAAAAAACCAAAACAAAACAAATAGTATGCATTTTTAAAAATCAGTTCCTTCTATCCCCCTCTTCAGCCTGTCTTCTGACTCTAATCTCTATATCAGAAGGAAAAAGAAAAAATTGAAATTGATGATTAAAACTTTGAATGATCAGTCTCCGGAGTACCTGAAAGGCCTATTTAAACCCTTCAGCGCGAACTATGGACTTAAAAATAGTGAAAACAAACTGGCTCTGCCTAAGCCCCGTAGCGATTTTTTGAAACGTAGTTTCTGCTACGTTGGGGCACATTCGTGGAATAGCCTTCCATCTAACGTCAGAGCCATTACATTTTTTATTAACTTAAGATATGAGATAAATCGCCAACTGTCCTCCTCGTACTCCCACACGGCAAACATGTCAACCAGTTTTCTTTTACTATCTCAATCTTATAACTGATGCTTTTATCGAGTCTAAATAAAGTGTGTATAAGTTCTAGTTTTTTGGCAAGATGCATTACTATTAACATATCCTTTTTATTACAGATAATTAACTTGGAAAAGCCCTATGCAACTAACTGCACAAAACGATCCCTTGCCGTGTTTAACAGCAACTCGTACACTGCCTACACCAAAGCAGCTTGTCTCTTGAACTGTCGCAACGAGTACACCATCGAAACCTGCGGCTGTACTCCACTTGAATTTAAAGGACTTAAAGGTATGAACCGGCCATCTCATCCTAACAGAACCTCACACAAGTAATGACAAGATTGTAAGCTATTTCCTCAAGAAGAGCAAATCGAGACATATATAAACTAGCTAGGCGATGCCGTTCGTGAGGCCTTAGAAAGCGCGGTTCAAATGTAATATTTCACCTTCAACGACCGGCGCAATGCATTGAAACAATGAAAGTCAGATACTCAAATGTATATCCTCCGTACATCGAAAAGAAGCTCCCCCTGCACCAGAAGCTAATTACAGGGGTAAGCCCTGGTACACACATCCAACCTAAAGTTACTCAAAGTGCAAACCAAAGTAGCAGGAAAAATTTGCTCCGAGCTTGCAAAGTGGTTGTATAAAATTACTCTGGCAGTTAGTCTTAATATTTGTAAGAATATAATCTACAGCTCTGATTTTCCTCGGCGCTGGCATCACTGATCGTGTATATAATTAATGGCAATTATTATTCTAACCATTGCTTTTGCTTTTTGTTTAGCCCACTCTTCAGTTCCTCTCTGTGCACCGAATGACACAGTTCTCTGTGTTTATCGATCATACGGTATGTCAATCCAGTACTATTTGACACAAGTAGAAACGGACATGAAAGCATACGCTTAGAATGACTAAATGTAAAAGTCAACTAAATAGTCGCTCTAATTAATTCGACCAATGGATTATCAAGGTAAGAGAGTGAATCCCGATATAGCCGATAGAGGCCTTATACCCAAGGTAATCCCTCTTAAGTTATTTTTAGACATAGTACCCAGTTCTTCCGTGGATGTTACTCGCGCGTTGCGTGGATGTTTTCGTGGAGGATTTCTTTATGTTTCTTTTTGTTTCAAAGCGAAGGAAGACCTCCAGCGCTGTGATGTCTTCTCTTATATTTTAATATCAAAGCAGCAAAGGAGCTTCCTTCGGCCCTCGCTATGTTTTAATACATTTCGAAACTTTAATAGGAGTTTAAATAAGAGACAGATGTCCCCTGAACAAACAATAACAACTGAATAAACAGCAGAAAAATGAGCATCCAAACGAGTGCAAAAAAAACGAACGCCCGAACACAACGCAGATGAACAAACATACAGATGGTCTAAAGTACAGACAGAAGATCGCTGCTCAAACAGCAAAGGGATTTGAAGCAACAAGAACAACAACGCCGGACAAAGACACCTCTCATTCAGCCTATACGAATCTCGCAAGAATTTAGATTTAATCAGTTTGTCCATCACTACTATCACTGTCAGAGATATTCCAAACAGAATATGTAAGAAAGCGTCGAAATTCAAAAAAGAAGTTCTAAAAATCAGCCGCTGTAGTTCACGTTCCCTCGAATACGCAGAATGTGGCCTTTTCATGTTGTTGTTTTGTAAAGAACGGCAAAGAAATGAACAAGAAATTATAACGCACTCGTACACAACCGTACACAGTTGTGGTTTGCTTATTTAATCTCCAAAAAGCCGAATCAACAGCAAAAGAACGAATCGAACAGCCAAACGAGCACAAAGCAAACGAAGGCCCAGCCGAATATAAGGGAGGCTAAGAGTGCAGAAAACCTCTGTGCTATGAAAGGTCTTTTCAAAATCGAAAAAAATGAGATGACATTCGCCACCTCATAGTTTCCCGCCATTTCGTCTCAGCTAGTTGCGAGAAAGTCGCTTGGGCTGTCCACGCATCGCGCGAGTAACATCCTCGGAAGAACTGGGTACCATGTCTAAAAATAACTGAAGAGGGATTACCTTGGGTATAAGGCCTATTTATTCTCTTACCTATAGTCTCTTGATTCAACTTATGCGATAAACCATTCAGAACTATATAACTAACAAACAAACGAAGAAACAAAGAAACGTTTGCGTTGAAAGCAACGTTTGAAACAGTTTGCCAGTATGGCCTGTCTGAAGAGTCAAGCTTTTGAGTCGCAGTTTTTGATCCACCCGCCCTTGAACTAAAATATTCCTCCATAATTATAATAAGTTGTCCAAACTGATACAAAATCAGTTACTCTTGTAGAAGAGTTTGGTACCTCACGCAAGAAGATTGAATGCGATATGGACTGCCCCGAACCCTGCGAGTATGAGGAGTACAAGACTTCCTTTTCGTACAGTGGACTGCAGAGAGACGTCCTTATAGACCATCTCATGTCTTTGCTTAACGGAACTGAGGAACTGTCAGTAGATCGAGCGATTTACGAGCCTCTTTTGAACATGACCAGAGTAGAGAGGGAGAAATACATTGAGTAGGTTCCAAGATATTCACCTAATTTGATTAATGTGCCATCTAGGAGCTATCGGATGGTGAAACGAGAGTTCTATTTTGTTTAACATTTAGATAGAGCGATTTTCCGTTGAGTGTCTTAAAACCAATCTGGCCAAACTGGCCAAAATCACGAATGGTACAACTGGCTAATCATATATTACACAGACAACACAGTGAACCAATCAAAACTCTTAGCAAATACACGAAGCTGAGGCAAAACGCAGGAAAAAATACGGGTAGTTAAGTCAAGACTGGTTTAGTCCTACTTTTTATTGCGTTACAAAGTGGCACGTTTTTTTAAGCCAACCGCTTAAAGAAGATATACAAAAACAAACAAATGCGAATTACATTTATATATATATATATAAATGTTGACTATGCTACAAGGGCTTCTAATAGGAAACCTAGGAGAAGGTTTGCCACCATCTAATTATGACTCCATGTTTTACCCTTCCACAGTGATAACATTGTCTCTTTGGATATCTATTTTGAAGACCTAAGCTATGACGTCATTCAGCAGACTCCTCTGTATGAGACCTGGGCACTGATTGGTTAGTGTTACAATTATTTGTTTTTGGAGGACATCGCACGACCTTGAGTCGACTGAAAAAAAAGGCATATTTCTGTACTACAGACAGGCGTTGCCGCGAATTACGACCATGCAGAACGGCAAAATTTAGACCTCCGATTTCAATATTTTAACTTCGGAAACTTTCGAGCATCTTCGAATCGACCTCGGAATTCTTGAGGACCTTGGGAGGAAGTTTGGAAAATCTTTCGGAGATGTAGATCAAACTTTGATGCCATGGAAACGAAAAGATAACGGTCTAAAGTAAATGGCATTAAATTGGGATTTATGCCACTGCTATGGTCTAATTAATCAAAATCGAGTAACCAAGGAATATTAGAAATGTAATTTGGCAATCTAAATTACGTGACTGACAGAAATCTTACATCAACCACGATACCAAATTTAAAATAATAGAAGTGTTTTTTCAGTAGTTCAAATCTTTCACCTCAATACGATCCGATTATTTTTATGTGTTTTGTGGAATGCTTTTAGGCTGTCGATGAAACATTTCACGTAATTAAGCGGGATCTAAAATATATCTTAGTCCCTTTTTACGTCTGATTGTTGTTATGTACCATGATTGGTTTATGATCTGCATGGAAAACAATAAATCTTTTCTTGATGACAGGTGAATGCTGTTGTTCCTAAATTTGAACGATTTCGGCAAATATCTTTACCAAGCAAACAGCGAATTCCAACACCAATTTGTCACCTTTAATTTTTCCTACAGGGAACTTGGGAGGAACATTTGGTTTCTTCCTCGGAATGAGTCTTATCACTGTTCTGGAGTTCCTGGATTTTACCTTCAGGAGAATTTTGAACTTATTTCAACCAAAACGGAACACAGGAGTCATTACAGGGGAAAACTGAACATCCTTAGTGAGGGTTGACGCAGTTATGGTACTGCTCGTACGTAGAGCAGACTGAGATGTCCGTTGAGAGGATTTTTGACTGCCAACCAAGCGCCTTAATTATTGAACCTAATCTTGCAAACTTGGAAATGTGATTTGTTCCAGTCTTGTCTAAAAGATATGCAAATGAGACAAATACTTTTTTAGGCGGAATGGACACGCTAACTGTATGAGGAATCGAGCTAACATCTTCTCATTTCGTCATTTTTGTTAATAATGTCGATATATATTACACGACAAGGTGACAAGGGATCTATTATAAATTCGTAACAAATAATAAAAAGCATTTCTCCCAGCATAATCTTCCTTTGATTCTTTAAAACGCAATTAATGAGACCCTGCTGCTGCGCAATTTAGTATAAGTTATTAAAGCTACACCCATTCAGGGGGAGGGGCAGATCTAACAGTACCAGCGAAGATAATTATATGGGTAACAACATTGCAACCCCCCCCCCCCCCTTTTGCTGGGTAGATGCAGAAAACAGAAACAAAACATCGATTATAGTGGCAAAACATGGGTGGCAGGGAAGACAGAGCCTATCTCCCCTAGAGTAGCGGCGTCTCTAGGGGAATCTATGTTACTAAGGGGACCAGAAGAGGGGTGCCCTCCTGGGAGGACAATAGATCAGATGGTACGATGGCACCATCCTGGAGAGATCCGGACCTATTTCCTTGGGAGTAACATAGGATGGACCAGAAGGGGGTGCCCCTCTGGGAGGACAATAGGTCAGATGGTGCGATGACACCATCCTGGAGAGATCCGGACCTATTTCCAAGAGTGGCCATAGCACTTACTGTGGGGCAAAGTGCAGCCTAGGTTGCACTTCCCTGCCACCAAAAAACCTTTATTGGCTAAGCAGCTATGGTTTACACACAATATAACAAATAGAACGTGGTAGTGAATAAACCGAGAAGGTTCAGCAGGCGAAAGCCACCTTCTCACGAAAGGTAATTACAACCACATGGAGGAAAAAGATGGGAAAGGACAAAGCTACCAATACAGGAAGGGAGGGAGGGGAAAGCGGAGAACGGCCTAGCTTGAATACTAGCTCACAACTGGGACAGGGTCAGAAAACAATGGGATTTTACTAACTGGGGATTGAAGGAGTTGGGAGGGGTACAGCACGCCGAAATCACACGAGAGCATGGTGGAAAATCACTGGGAGCTTTGTCGTATGATTTCCCATGTGGTAAAACGATTGAGTTGCTTTGGACATTGACCTAAGGCTATTGCACAATGGCTAATAGGAGGAAGATAACAAAACTGGTGACAACCTTAGATGACAGCTATGATGTAGACTACAGAGCCCATTAACCACAGTTTAAATGCTTAAACTTCTAATTCACTCACCACATAAAATGTTAAAAAGAAAAATCCCCAGTGAGATAACAATGCAGTGAAGTGGCAAATATATCAGACGACCCTTCGCTTCGGTCCCACAACGGAGATGTTGTATGCGCCAGCTCCCCCCCTCCCCCAATAGAATGGTCCTCCACCAGGGTTGAATACAAAAATACTAGAACAGCTTGTTACAATTTATTAAACAATCACTCTTGAAAGAACTGGGCAACAGTTTTTAAGGCTGTTAGAGACAATGGCGTTAGCATGCTGGATTTTGAATCGAGAGGTCTTCTCCATTTTTATCAGTTAGGGCGTGTTTATGTTCTTGAACAAGACACAGGTCTTGCAGAGCCTTTCTCTACCCAGGGACAGGCTGTGCAAAACACGGGGGATCAATCAATAGCGTGATTTATAACGCTCCACTGAAGTTTTCTGTTTTTGTTTGTGTCCTGCTGTTTTAAAAATGTCTAAACTTAAACTCCAAACAAAAAGTAACAGTAAAAGAAAACTTCTTTTACAAAGGAAAGTAAAGCTTACTATTCAAACCGGGAATCCGCGGAATTAGCCCAAATGTTCGTTTTACTACTCAGTCCCTCTCTCCTCCGCAGAGGTTCGAAATGTTCGTTATATAAAGCCACTGTACGAGGTGAGTGCAGGCGCAAAGTCGACTGCACTCATATCGTTCAGCGGATTCTCCCCACCAGAAAAAAAAAAACCTTTGAGCCTCTGTGGGGGAGAGAGCCCCGGTCCAACTTGTTCTGCTACCTGGCCTAGTTAAGTCAATGTATTTCACAAGACAAGGAAACAAACGGTCTGTGGTCATCTGTGCTCTGGTCTCGACCACTTTCAATAAAATATAGGACAGCATCCTTGGCTTTCCTTGGCTTAAAATAGGGCCCGTTGGTGGCATCAAATTAACCACAGATAATTTAGTAAGTGAAGATATTTTGTTGTCATTTATCATGCGAATGACCGCTGAGGAACCCGACAAAATTGCTCATTAAAAATAAACATTTTTGAATGTCAAACGGTCAAATAAATGTCGTCAGAAATAGAGCACGATTTCGCAGGAGCTCTCAGATTCTGACTAATCAACTTTTTCATCTTTTGGTACCTGAGATGAGTAACACAGGATATGTCATCCATTTTGGTTGTCTGGAGAACCAGAATAGCGAATAGCGAATAGTCCCGAATAGTGCGAATAGTTGCGAACAGTCGCGAGAAGTGGCGAATAGTGACCGCCGTCAATAGTCACCGCGTTAGATCTAATATCCAGCGTTAATTAATTATCCAAATAAGCAACAGAATTTCAGTGAATTTATTACCTTTTCTTCTCCGGACTCAGGCTAGTAGGCTGTCCATCGCCGACATTAAGAAAACAGAAAACACAAGGATAACCTAATAAAGACGTATTTACGCTTTTGCAGCGGTTAAAACAGAAGAAATTACGTTCAGAAACACCTTTTGTCCTGATAAGCGTCAGTGTGCTATTTAGCGGAAAAATCCCATCCCAAGTTGCTACGAGGTTAACTGCGAGATACTGGGTACCCTATTTGTTACTATTTGCCACTATTTGCCACTATTTGCCACTATTTGCCACTATTTGCCACTATTCGCCACTATTCGAGACTGTTCGCCACTATTCGCACTATTCGCACTATTCGCTATTCGCTATTAGGGACTATTCGCTGTTCGCTATTCGCGACTATTCGCTATTCGCTATTCGGGTTCTCCAGACACCCATGCATTTTCACGTTTAGAGACATCTGAAAACTAAAAAGAGCCAAGTTAATTTTTGCGTAACTTTCGGAAAGGAGGCGGAGATGATTGACACCCTTCTAAATCTTGACGTTTCGACGGTCTAGGAGTTTTCGGTCGCCTGTGAATAACAACCGCCATAAAATCGCAGGAAAAAAAAAAGGCCCGCGTAACAGTAACATTTTTCGCGGAGATAAGCAAAGCAGAGCTGCGTGAGTGATTGAGACAGACGTAACGATCACGGTCTGCTTTTCCTTGCAGTCTCATGAATTCTTGGTTTCATGAGCAAAAATGGAAGGGGTAGTGAAACATTGTGGTCGGACAGCGTAAACAGAATTGGGAGCCATTCCATGGACCGACGAGTGGTTTTTGTAGTCAATTTTTAAAAACACAGCCCAGGAGTGGGTACTCGCGAACCTGTCAGGACAATCTGATCAACATTTTATCTACAGACTGACCTCATGGTGGAAAACACCCCCGCCATTTCACACGAGCTTGGGCTGAGTTTACATTGCTCGTGTACAGACCGCGCCTCTTTTTTATCATTCGGTCAAGGTTGTCAGTTTTTTGACGTTGTGGTCACCTGGCTAAGATGAAACGTACCTGGGACTCAATACACTATCTATATCACTGCATGTCAATCGCTTGAGTTTTTGCCTTCCGGGTGTCAAACAAGGTTTTTAGTAGATAAAGGCAAAGTACAAAACTGAAATTTAGCCATCAGTTGTATTTAGTTTATGTTGCAATTTTGCGTGAAGTTTCTTTACCCAAAGATGCTTCTAATGCGTTTAATGATACTTAAAAGCCTGAAATTCCGTGACTGGTTTTTTCTAACTGCCAAGAACACTTCAATGATGCGTGATAAATTCAAATACATGTGACCCATAAGTAGTTTCCAAGATCACACGTAAGAGCAAACTACTAGCAAGGTATTTTTGTGTTTTGCGTGTTCAAAAAAATATATTTTTGTCGTGCGTCATTTGTACATTTTTTGTGATATTGATTTTACGATGAAGTAAACATGAAAAACTCCGATTTTAGGACTTGCTAAAGAATAATCACAGGCCAATCGTAGGAAAAACCATGAATGGCATGATGTCAACACGCGCCCTTAAAAATCCAAACAGGTCCCGGCATTTGTGGCTTTATGATCACATCGTTTTGCAAGAAAAGAGGCCAGAGGTAGATAAACACGATACTACAATTCGAGTTAGCAGTATAAGAAAGAGAGAGAAGGAAAACGGTGGGTGGTATCACCTGGTATTGCACAGCTTCGAACCAATCAGGAACCCCTGGAAAATATATTTTCCCTAAATAAAGATATCAAAAGTTTTTATGACACAAAAGTCTTTGTTTACAAACTGCGTTGACAGGTTGAACTGTAAAGCTACAAAAGAAAAAAAAAAAACGATGGAGAATAAATAAACCCGGGTTCAGCATTTTACGGTTAAATTTTAAAAAAATCTTACCCAGTTGTTTTAAAGACGAAATCCATATCAACCGTGGCTGGTTTTATGGCTTCTGTTTGGTTAAGAGAGGTAAAGGAGGAAAACGGGATTTAGTGGGAAAAACCTTTTCAGCAAGGCTAGAACCAACGAAACGCTCAGCTAATCTTGCAAGAATCTTGTAAGATCATCTATTAACTACATTCGTCGACCCTTTTGCCCTCTAATTCCCACAGGACGTTTGACAGTTATCGCGATAATCAATTGTTAACCACTACTAAGTCCGGTACACAAAGTGTAAACAACCAGTCTGATCAGAGATCAAGCGAGAACTCTTAACTCCTGACTAATTCAAGACCTCACCTGTCTGATTTGTTTAAAAAGCTAATGAAGCGTAAAATTGAACGGGGCGCTAATTATACCGCGAACGGGCACACGCTTGGTAGTTTTAGTGGCCCGGAACGTTTGCATCCATACAAGCATTCTGTCTTTGCCTGCAGTTCAAGAAACAAACTTGTCAACGGGTGCGTAAGAGCAGACTTGTTCAACTAAGAAAAAAAGTTTTGTAGATCTGGAGCTTGAGCAAACTATATGAGCTACCCAAAAAAACGTTTGAAAACTTCGCACCCCATAGAACATCATATTGGCGAAAAAAGCATCAAAGAGACTTGTTCACACGTCGCTTCTTTCGATAAATGCAGAGAGAAATCGCGCTGTTACCTTAGGATTGCTTTGCTTTGTGGAGTACTTCAACTAAACTTTTAGCTCTTTAACTACATGAGAGCATTAATGATTTAAGTCAAACAATCTTCAGGGGCCGATCAATTATGCATGTTCCCACCGCTATATACCATGAGTGCTATTAGGTTTTGGTCAAATAGAGTTTGGCAAACGAGAAGCGAGATAGCGGCCGTGGTTACGTGAAGACGGGCTTTCTTTTTAGTAGTTTAGTTGAAAGATAGCCTCTCCTCTTGAACACGTATCCTTGGCTTCATTAACAACTCTTGTTTGAATTTTGCGGACCAAGCGGAACTTGAAAATACGCAAAACAAAGATCTCCGTGTCCCGTGTAGTTTAAGAGTCTATGTCAAGGCGAAGCGTTTTAGAGAGACGAGGCAAAGAACAGTGTCAACAGCGGACGTCTTGAGAAAACGGCCTTCACTCTAGCTGCCGAAGACATGTCCGGTGAAGCCGAGGGCTTATGGACCGGCGAAATCGAAACAAGTTTTCAAGAGGCGCTCGCGATCTACCCGCCGTGCGGAAGACAAAAGATCATGTTGTCGACAAAAGACAAGATGTACGGCAGGAATGAATTGATTGCGAGATACATCCTTATGAAAACTGGCAAAGTTCGAACTCGAAAACAAGTCGCCAGTCACATTCAAGTCTTGGCCAGGAAAAAAATCCGCCAATTTCAGTCCAGAATTAAAGAGACGACATATATAAACGATGGCCTTCAGGAAATGATGACCATGTCCTCCGCCGAGATCTTGTCGCCTGTGGTTCACCAGGCGAACGAAGGTTATGAATCCTCTTCCTGTTCTGATATTCCGCCAGGTCCTCCACCTGCGCTATTACAGTGCTATTCCACTCCGGGCCCGAGCCAACATGCACAGTTAATGGTGGAAATTCCCCGACCCCGTACTCCCCCGAAGCTGCAGTTTCCGGTGACAAGAGAGCATCAAACAGGCATGTCAGAATTTACACCCCCTCGTACTCCTCCTAATAAACTAGAGACCAGCTTTCATGACAGTGCTTTACAGAGCAGTCTGACTTGGGAAGTACCGGATATCACACAGGAGTTAAACTACAGGGAACAGCAAGAAGAATATTCTCCACAGTATAGTAACAGCGCGAGCAATAATGCACATTCATGGCGCGCAATCCCTGAAGTGATCTACAGTTCGAGATGCAAGGACGAGCCTGTGATTTCAACGTGCGTTCTTGGCGGTTCGGCATCGTCTTTGCCCGAGACGCCAACATTTGACGACTATCTGGTGTACGACGCCGATCAAACTTGTCCCTCTATCGATTTCTCGGATATGTGAAACAGTGGTAATTATAAATCAGATATTTTAAATTTATTTCATACATTTATAATTTGACTTTATTTTAAAAGGCGGGCGTTATAACGCTTTCATTTTGTTTTTTTTTGGATAACGGACTTATGCCCTGGTTTGCCTATAGAGTAGATTTAAAATCATCTTTCCGGTTAACCGATTTCTTCCTTTGTCTAATTACCTGTCGCAAGTGCGTTACCCACCCCGCTATTGTGTTACCTGAAATATATTTTTTTTCGAGCAGTAAGATCAATCAAAAGATATTGCTTGTTTGATGTCCAGAGATCTATGTGAATGGGAAAGCTTTTGACTTCGACTAAAGTTCGGTTTAACCTACTGTAATCACTCTACTTGTCAAATCGATTTGTTTAATTTTATTTTCTTTCTTTTCAGTAACTAGCCTATTTCCATGAAACCCTTGTTAGGTATCTTCAACGAAAAATACGTAATTTGCTTGCTTCATTTCAAGAATGGTTTGTACTTTTGCTCCTTTTTTTTGACGGGAGAATTTCCGAATTAACTTGCCTATTTTTTAAGCTGTGTTTTTCTTTTCTTTGCTTCTTGTTCCACCTGCTGCCCGTCTAAACGGTTGACATGTCATTGCTGTGTTTTCCTTGCTTTCCTTTCATCGACCTTGCTTACCTATTCTTCCAAAACAAATTCAATGTTTACCCTTATCACCAGATCCTTTGTTCGCCATGGTTCACTGTTTTCGCTTGTCTCGGTTCACACTTTCGTCAGGGTAGCCTTAATCCACCAGCTCTGTTCAAGTGCTATTTAGTTTTCGCTTGAGGGAAGCCCAGTTACTTAATGTGTTTTACTTGATTTTTATCGTATTTTTTGATATATACATTACTAGTATTGTGGAGGAGCACTCAACCGATTGGCACAGTGAAGACTACCGAGTTTTCACACTTAGAAATATGGTTACTGAGCAATTGTTTTCCTGAACCTTGTGCAGTTTGGCCCAATGAAACCAAGTTGTTAAACAAAATGAGATCGTAGTTGACAGTTTTTAAAATATTTTCCCTTAACAACTTGGAATTAGGACGTCAATAGTCATTCTAAGGCTTAGATCTAAACAAACAACATCGAACGTTTTTGTTCACAACTCCCTCTATAAGACCCTGCCCATAAGTGTACTTGCGCCGGACTTTAGGATCCTTTATTAGTAGCTCCTACTCATTGTCTATAGCTGTGAAGGCGTACTGATCCCTTGTAAACGCCAAGAACTGTTAATGACATGGTTATCCTAGTGGGCGGTCTTTGTAAGACCTCTGAAGTTCTAACTCGTGTCATGGTCCACTGCTTCTCGCTCTGGTTCATATTTGCTGCCAACAGAGCTACAAAGTGAAAGAACTTTCCCTTATAACTTTGCTTTGCCCTGATTTAGGTTTTCATCCGGTTAAAAAGTGAAGAAAACTACTTAGAAATTGTTTTAATGGCCTTGAAACTGAAGGAAAGACCCTAAAATTAAAGTTTCGGATTTTCTGCCTACATTCATTTAGTCAATAAAGTAATGGTGTTCAACTTTGTAAGTAAGATGGCAAATTCATCCTTAAAACGTTTTCGGATCATTATTGCCTAGATTTCCATATTGAGTGTGGGCAATTTTCAAGGTAAAAAGCTATTCACCAGGGGACGAGGCAGGCATACGATAAATGTGTTTTTGACCTTTTTGTGTCAGCCGGTGTCAAAGCGCGATATTTTAAAAATCCACAGAGACTCTTTCAAACGGTCCTAGCGTTCAAAAAAACATCAAGTATCGGATGTGTATTGATATCAGAACCAATTTAATCAATTTAACAGCCGGAAGAAACCTCAGAGCCTTTAAAAGCTAGAAACCTGTTATCTGTGAGGCAGTGGGGGAAGACATTCGATCCAGTGACGGCTTTCGTGCCACGTTGAATGGAGATTTTACAAAGCCAGTCATCGGAACCGTATGATCATTTTTAAATAAAGTAAAGTTGTTAGCTTTTCTTTGTCAAAATTCTGTCTTTAAGTAGCCTCCTGAAAGAATTGGGTGAGAATTGGGGAACACTTGAAATACGAAAAGCGAGCGTGATTGAAATGAAGTAGATATGAGGATGTTAACGAAATTTAAGCTTTATTGTTGTAATATATATTTCAAGTGTATTAGTTATTGTAGATGTCTTGGAGACCGTGATGGGTTAATCTTACGTTTTCTCTTGACGTCTATTTTGGCAGCGAGAGATCTTTTGAAACCGAAAAGGACTGGTATATACTTGGGCTGTTACACAATTTCCTCTCTCCAGGCCACTACACTGATAACAAGTCCCATTATAGTCTGTAGTCTAGTCTTGTATAGTCTAGTCGACATTAGCATGGCTTTCGAAAGCGTTTGACCAACTAAATTATGGAAGTCAGTATTTTTTAACTTATGTCCTTCAGAAATGGTGACACTGGAAAGAATAGAATAGAATAGCGGGGTAGAATTAGTTTATTCTAACATATATTTAGAGTAAATATCAATTCTGATTCCTTTAAGAACCTAAAATGTACCTGAGACAATTTGCTCCCACTTTACACTGATCGTTTTTAATGAGTCTTCGCAAGCCAAGAAGTTACTAAAATTGATTCAAGCGTTTGAATGGAATCTGTTTACTTTCGTTATAAAAGTAACAGATAAGATATTTTTAATCGATGATGTCTTAATTTTGCTGCTTTTTTGCTTTGATTTTATGTTTAGCAAGTTCGTTCATTGGTTTAACCAGCAAAATGTTCAGTCACTAATCAGATCCAACCTGTTTTCATCCAGCAAATCAGTTACAACCACAAAACTGAGCGTGACTTGGTTTTTCGCGCTTGGCACGGATTTCACGCTTCTGGTCTGGCACCTCTTAGAAAGTGTTTTGCTCTTTGATAACTTATTTTTCCGTTATTTATAATTTTAAAATTGTTTGATCGGAAGCGATTAGCAATGACTACATTTACGGTTCTTGAAGGCTTCAGACTAAATAGTGAAGAAGTTCAATAAACTCAGTTGAACTCACCGGCAAATTAGCTTCTCACAAAATGTAAAAACTGTACATTATATATTTTGTTATACAGAGAACTATTTTTTTTTCACATAAACTTTTCACATACTCAGGATTTAGCGTTTCTTCAGTCAGTGGTCCAAATAGTCACGTGACGTAGCCAAATAATGGCGTGTTCTGAGAGCTAGCAAAATAACAAGCAAGAACTTATCATTGTTAGAAGTTAATTAAATGAACAATAAGTATGAATTATTAGATATTTATTATCAATTATTTATTATCAATAAATAATATAAGTACGAACTAATAAGCGTGCAAGAACTTCTGCCACCTGCATTTCTGTTAAAGTGCTATATACTAGTTATGCATGGCATTCGAGTCACTTGTATTTTCTCGATACAACCACGACCCTTTAAGGGAGTGTGTACACCAAGAAAATACAAGTTACAGGTGAGATATCTCATGATATACCACGAGAGAGTGTTTCATATCTACTTTATACCACGCCGTATAAAATACAGTGGCCAACAAAATCATGATGGGTAGGACCGTCCAGTATACAACGACTTTCCTGTATTCTGATTGGCTGTATTTTCTATGGCATGGTATAATTATATATTTATCTTTTAGTTAAACTTTTCAGACTTTAGTTCTCCTTGAGGATGCATTTCTTTTACCGTTGGTTCTAAGGATTTGGTACATCAAGACATTAGCGAATTTACGCTTAATACCTCGAAGACAGCAACAAGAAAACCTCGAAGACAAGACGTTTCCAGTGGAGAGCGGCGCAATAGTTTTGCACCTGCGCTATAAATGTTTGCACGTTTCTTAGCCGTCCTTTACAAAACCACAAGGAGAATAAAGTCGACAAATTATTTACAGTTTTGTTTGTAACGGAACAGAGCCTTGACAGGTTAAATTAGCGCTGGAGAAATAGCTCTGACAGACAAACTGAAGAGATCTTAAGATTCCAAATTGAAATTGACTTTTCAACTGATCTTGTCTTCAGGGTCACCGTTGTGGTTGCACAAATTCTCTAGTATCCTCTAATTAATAAATAGGGGATATTACACGGTGGCGAGAAGATATGAATTTTATGTTCGATTGGCAAGAACAATATCTCACTCGTTCGCTTCGCTCACTCGTGAGATATTGTTCTTGCCACGAGAACATAAAATTCATATCTTCGAGCCAACGTGTAATGTTCTTTTTATTATATGGAGAAACCAATTCAACAAAAGCAAAAGGCGGGAATCGTGACTTCATTGAACGATACGACACTCACAAAGGTGACATACTGAAAATACGCCACTCGGGTCCCGGATGAAGTGGTGTATGGAATCTACGAGTGGTTTAGTTCCCAGTAAAACACTCTTCTCCATATAATAATGTAGGATATTGACTATTTCTGGACTCTTTTCTAACAATCTTTTATTAAAAAGATTCGAAACTTTTCCAGCCATTTCGTCTCCCAGTGCTCTTGCCACGGTATAGGCTTAATTCTTATTAATTAGAGGTTCAAGTTATAATAACCATTATAAAGACACCCTTTTTCGCTTTATATTTTGCAGACGCTTTGCTTAATAAAATACTTTGTTTTTGCTTTATTGCCTGACTCCCTTTCTTTTTGTTATCAATCTTTGTATGTGTCAAATAGCATGGTTTAAGTTTGGAGGGGATGGTGAGACTCTATCTTTTTAGTTTCAGAGCCAATTAGTTAGGTTTCGACCGGTTGAAAGAGGTAGACAAAATCTCTGAGTGGTGGTGTGTGACAATGCTATGTCACGCAGAGGCACAAATGTCACGCAAATGCAATAACCTTACAGTTTGCTGGACTCCGAAGCAAGCGGTGTGTATTGAGCTCGTTGTAATACTTTAGCGTGTCACTTACCTCCCACGCGCCTCTCTCCACGCAAGAATCACGGTGTTTAACGCCCACTCGGAAGTAAATCCGGACTAAACCGTCTTTTTCCGGGGTAGGGACAGTTTCCCCCTATTAGCGTTTCTTTTTAATTTCGGGACCCATCCATAGGATTGTTTGTGAGAGCGGAAAAACTATATCGTGGAGGAAATTGCGAATTTCTCCAGTATATTTACTTTTTGTAACCTCCCTAATGTGAAATCAAAAGGCTTTGTCGATGTATTTCGCCCTCACTTGTTCTGACTTTGGGAGCAGAAAGCTATAAATTAGTTCGTTTAAACTCAGAGTTTATCGGGTACTAAAAGCTTCTTGTTGGCCGCCATATTGGATTCATCACTGGCATCGGCCATTCATACAGTACCACAGTGAAAGGACCTTTTACTAGCGATTTCTCATATGGACCGTATGAAGGGAATGAGAGGTAAAGAAAATAGTGCTGAGCATGGCTTTGACCTAATACGTGTCTTGACTTGGCGGTCACCTTTGATTTCAGAGACTCATGAATAACAACTAATTTCTTTCTTGTTGTAGTCGAAGACGGTCGAGTGGAAAGAGCAAAAAGTGCAGCAAGCCCAATACTCACCCTGGACGCTGTGATTGGAAGAGAGTTTTTTTTTTTCATGAGTTTTGGAAAAGTTCAACTTCACATGTAGCTTTGAAAAGGAAGGGACAATTAAATGAAGAAAACAGGAAAATCGAAGAAAAACTTCACACTAAAAAGGCTCACCTGGATGAAACTGGTAAATATCAAAGAGTGTATTAAGAGGCGGTATTATATAGATAGGACCCTGGGCACGCTCTGGTTGGTCAAAAACCCATGTTTTATCAGAGTATAAAGCATAGAAAAAGCTTTTTTATTGTTTTCGCCACATTACTTCTATATCATAAAGCAAATGAGGAAGCCTAAGCCGTGTATTACACTGTGATAAGGCACTCCGGACATTTGAGAACACTTGAGAAATGTCGAAAACACTCATCTGCAGCTCATGTGTTCTATGTTTTCCTCATGTTCTGAAATGCTCGTCGTGCTTTATCACAGTGTAATACACTGCTCAGGCTTCTTTATTTGTTAAATAAGTTTCTCCTTTTTCATATGTTAAAATCAGAACAAATTTTATAAATTAAAAATAATTTATTTCATCTTTTAGTAAACAGACTTAAATTTTATGGCCATTCTCTTGTTTTTTACCTGCAATTGACTTCTGAATATTTGAGTTTGTTTTTACAGACAAACAAGTACAAACCTCGGTAGCTCAACATGATGCAGCTGAGGGGGAACTTGAAAGGCTTGAAAGAAGTGTGAAAGAAAAGACAGTCCAAGTTCAGCAGCAAGAGGAGAGAGAGTTAATGAATTAAATGAGCAGTACAACAAATTTAAATCTTAACTTGAGCAAAAAGGGTTTTCTGTCAGTAGGAGACAAAATACTAATACAACTTATGAGATGAGCACAAATGAAAGGCCGCGTGCAAGAACGTCCCCTAGATTTTTTGGCCATTTTGAAAGTGTTCAAAAATAGCTGAATTTTGGCATGTAGGCTTCGTTGTACCTCAGAAACATTGCTCTGGATTTTTTTTGGCTGGGGCGCTCTTCGTTCTCGAGAAATAACGTATGCAAAAAGCTCAGTTTTCCAAGCGGCATCTTTTGGAGATCTTTTGTTGAACAAAAAACAAAAGAAACCTTATTATTTTGTTGAACAGCAAACAGGCAGACTGTTTATAGTGTATTCCACTGAATCTTAGCTGTCTTAAAGTCAAAGGAAAATAGTATATAGAGCGGAAATCTGGGAACAGATTGTTTACATCGGTTATTGTGACGTAAACACAACACGTGAATCGATCGAGCGGCAAACGAAATACCATCGAACGAAAAAGAGATGTGCCGCATTAGAACTCTGTCAACTAATATGTTAAGCATAGTGTTAAAGTACCTTGTGTGCCTGCCTGGTGGTTGAGAGGCATCATAAAGCCTCGATAAACCCGTAAGTCATCAGCACGTTTTAAAGAATCAAAATGTGTTCTGAAACTTCGAAGGTAGCTGATATACCGTAATCGTGTTATCGGCGTTCGAAGTCAGATCGAGCCAGGCAGCAAAGTCCAAGAGCAGTTCTTGCTCAAGAAAAATACCCTCTCGTGAGTTGTGGCCCATTTGCCAAGCGTTGCTAGGGTCAAAGTTTGGAAAGCGAGAACTGGTTTTTGACTTGTATCAACCGCCATGTTTTCCCGCGCACGAGGTGTAAAGACCCTTCCCGGCATGCATTGCGATCACGTTCTGCTCGCGTTTCTCGAACTGGTAACTAGATTGTTTCGGCTTTTTTCGTTTAAAGGTAATAATGGCCAACAAGCAGCGATCGATTGTAACATAGATCTGTGATCCAGGTTGCGTTGATTTTATTTCATATCGGCATGATTTGTAGTGTTTTGAACTTCTGGGATCAGCGGACATGCAGATGTATGGAGACCCGTACGTTGCGCAGACGGGTTAATTTGTTAATCTGTTAGGCGGTGCGTGACATAAAGCTACGATCGCGTTTGTCGAAAAATATGTATTTATCTCGTGATTTTTAGCCATTTAAGACGTTGCTGTATTTAGAAAAGTGCTTATTTGATGTTTATTTGTTCAGTGCAGATAATCATTGTCCCAGATAACCAAAGTAAGTTCCAGATGTTAACACTATTTTCCGGCCGCCATATTTTACCTATTTAAACCTGAAATCAACATTTTTGAGCTTATACGTTGCGTGAAATCAACATTTTGCTGTTTTCTAAGTGAAATCAACATCCTTGCCGTCACGCGTTACGTGAAATCAACATTTTTACCTGTTTAGACCTGAAATTAACAATTTTTAGTTTATAAGTTGCGTGAAATCAACATTTTGCTGTTTCCTAAGTGAAATCAACATCCTTGCCGTCACGCGTTAACGTGAAATCAGCATTTTTACCTATTTAGACCTGAAATCAACATTTTTGAGCTTATACGCAGCGTGAAATCAACATTTTGCTGTTTTCTAAGTGAAATCAACATCCTTGCCGTCACGCGTTAACGTGAAATCAGCATTTTTACCTATTTAGACCTGAAATCAACATTTTTGAGCTTATACGCAGCGTGAAATCAACATTTTGCTGTTTCCTAAGTGAAATCAACATCCTTGCCGTCACGCGTTAACGTGAAATCAGCATTTTTACCTGTTTAGACCTGAAATTAACAATTTTTAGTTTATAAGTTGCGTGAAATCAACATTTTGCTGTTTTCTAAGTGAAATCAACATCCTTGCCGTCACGCGTTAACGTGAAATCAGCATTTTTACCTATTTAGACCTGAAATCAACATTTTTGAGCTTATACGCAGCGTGAAATCAACATTTTGCTGTTTCCTAAGTGAAATCAACATCCTTGCCGTCACGCGTTAACGTAAAATCAGCATTTTTACCTATTTAGACCTGAAATCAACATTTTTGAGCTTATACGCAGCGTGAAATCAACATTTTGCTGTTTTCTAAGTGAAATCAACATCCTTGCCGTCACGCGTTAACGTGAAATCTGCATTTTTACCTATTTAGACCTGAAATCAATATTTTTGAGTTTATACGTTGCGTAAAATTAACATTTTGCTGTTTTCTAAGTGAAATCAACATCCCTACCGTCACGGGTTAACATGAAATCAACATTTAAACCTTTTTTGACCTAAAATCGACATTTTTGAGCTTTTACGTTGCGTAAAATTGACATTTTGCTGCTTTCTAAGAGAAATCAACATCCTTTCCGCCGCGCGTTAACATGAGTCAACATTTTAAGCACTTTTGACCTGAAATCAACAAATTTGAGCTTATATAAGCTGCGTGAAATTGATATTTTGCTGGTTTCTAAGTAAAATCAAAGTCCTTGCGGTCGCGGCGGGCCGATCCTTTGTTATAATAAACCGAGGCGAGACTTCGACTTATAACAAAGGCTTGGCTTGGCTATTATAACAAAGGATCGGCTCTGTTTATCATAACAAAGGCCCGGCTTCGTTTATTTGAAGGACTCGGCGGGAAAAGGGCGTCAGGTATTTTAATCAAAGGTGAACTTTGTCGAAAACGCTCCAAATTTCGCATGCAGTTTCGTTCAGGTATGTTAAGCAATGTCCCGTAGTTTTCGCGCTAAAGTTCGCTTCGTTCTCGAGATATTGCGTATGCAATAAACCACTCGGTTTTTCCAACCTGTGTGCCTTTTTTGCATACGTTATTTCTCGAGAACGAAAAGCAACCCAGCGAAAAAAACTTCAGAGCAATATTTCTCAGGTGAAACGAAGCTCACATGCCAAAATTCAGCTAGTTTTAAGCACTTTCAAAAATGGCCGAAAAATCTAGGGGACGTTCTTGCACGCGGCCTTTCAAATGTCAATTCTATTATTAGATATAGAAGAAGACACAAAACCAAAACTGTCTTAGAATTTATGCATGTAGGAAAAGAACAATCACTATATGGGGCTTGGGATTATGTGCCATCTACTGCTGACAATCAAACCATGTATATGCTGATTTCAGGGCTCAACTGGCGAAAATATGTCCAAAGCTTGTTTGACAAGACAATGAAGCAGTATCAAAATTCAGTAGAGGCCTTGAAGTGAGCTGTGCTTATGAAGTATCAAAACTTTTTGTTCAGACAAAAGTATGCCCTTGTCTGTAAAGCTCAATCGTCAGTTTTTGATCCCAATTCTGAACTCTTGGTGCCTTGCAACATGCATGTATAAGTATTTCTGATAAGCGGGTGGAAAATTTTGTGAGGAGTCTTGACATTGGCCAAGTCAATTAAATCCCCAATGCACTGGGTGTTTCTAGAGCAATAACTGTGATGGTATATATGCTAACTGATTTGCACTTGAGACTTCCTCATTTGTCATGTAAACTCACTTAGTGAGTTTAAGGAAAGCACATATCATTTCATGTTTCAATTTTCTGATGATGGGGCTCCTGAATCCAGCCAACTTAAACTATGTCAGTAGGAAGTCTGACATGCTGGAACTTTGGGGATAGGGTAGGAAATAGGGACTTTCAAGGTATTTTACAGTGTGTCTGTTTGGGGGAGAAACAAGAAATGCTTAAAATAAGTATTTGGAAGCAACATACTGATGAAATGGAAATGTTAGAGGGTAATGCTTTTAATGTTTGTGACAGGTTATGTACTTTAGAGTTTCAACCACGTGCTGATATGAGCTGGCAGAGCTGGGCTAATAATGAATTAAATCAAGCTGCTACTTATCCTTCTCCTTATGCTAATGTTAGGAAAGGAAACATGTGTAGCATGAGTGCCACAATTGGGTTGAGGGAAGAAGATTTACTTAAACCATATACACTAGAAATTATGAAATCTCATGTTAACAGGGTTGAAAATTTCATGAATGCACTGTTGTCTAATTTGTCTGAGAAAAATCGTCATGCAAGAACACTAAAGTTCATAGCAGAAAGTGGGATATGGCAGCTAGGTCCACCCTGGACTGGTATTTTTACAGACTGACTGAGTGGCCGGAGCTTGTCCACCGTGAAATTAATGCATGGCAGCATTTATTAAACATCATTTACAGAGAGGCAGTACAGAGAGGTACATTTACAAAGTTTATAGATATCCTGAGTGTCTCAGCTGTAGGACAGAGACATGGTGATGAGATCAGGGAACTGTCAGTGAAAAGCCAAGGGTTTTTACGTTAACGAACAAAAGAGGTAAATTAGGACTGTTTACTTCTTGTATTGTGGGAAAGCTTCATAAGTACAGGTGGACAGACTAATTTACCTAACAGAAAATGTACGAGCTATCAACTTAATTATTGTGTCATCAATAACTTGGTCGTTTAAAAGTTACAGTGCATCATACTGCCGGTTGCAAAAACTCTCACACACATGGAATTATTATTACTTACTATGGAGCAATCTTGCATTACAATAAGAATAAAATGTTACTTTATTACTCAATATATAATTAATATATCTCATATAAGAAAAAATATTGTGATATAAAATATTTTACCCAGTATACTTGTAAATGTACATTTTACATTAGTCTTATTTTCAATATTATAATGGTATTTGTGATTATATTTGTACCTCAATTTTTCAATAATAATAGTAATGATAAACATCATCATCATCAACATCAACATCATCATCATAAAATACATGTCAAGTACAATTGTATATCACAACCTGCCAAGAGTTTGAATAAATGACTCACTGATTCATGAGGTTTTGCAAGGTCGAATCAATCACAAAATCGTCCGTCGTATACCGCTGAATATAGAAAGTCATTGTGACTTTCCGACTCTTAAGGTTACAATCAAAAATAAAAGGAGTATTACTGTTAACAACCACAGCTGACCTGCTTTTATACGAAAATTCCACTTTTCCTATCGAACCTGGTTTTCTGTTGAAATGTCTCTTTCAGTTCTCAGAACATCTTGCCCCTCTAACCGATTCGAAGAAAACACCTTTTCGACCGATTCCTTACTGGAAAGTGTGGAAACAATTTTTGATTTTTTTACTTCAAATTTTACCCCCCCACAAACCTCGGAATAATATGGTTATGTGGCGAAATATCGACCAAGGAATAAACAAAATTATGGGGCTTGCTAGCAATGTTGCCTTCGAATGTGACAGCTTGGTGGAGATCCCGTTTTGCAATTTCAAACAGATAACTGTCCACCAAAGGACCAGACAGCTCCAGTTTGTTGCCACAAACCTCCTCCAGTCCACGGTTCATGTTCCCCATGCCATAGTTTGGTCGTCCTCTGGCCCGTCTGACTGCCTTTATTCACTCACGTTCAAACGAAAACTTCATTTCCACTTCATTATTATTCCAGAATTGCTTCCCCTCTCTGTGAGCTCTCTTTGGCCTTCAGCTGCCTTTCAACTCGAATATTGGCCGCCATTTCGTTTTAAAATTTTTCTTTTACACTCAACCTTGGTAGGTACAGTTGACAATTATGAGCCCGCGCTTCCGGGGAGAAGCCACCAAAAAACAGAACGCGATACTTGGGAGGTTCCCTTATAACAGGATCAAAAACACGTCGTCTCGTCTTAAGCAGGCTAGTGTAGGGTGGGCTAGGGGCTGTGAGGAGTTGAAGGTGAACGTTTAAGACCTAAAGATCTTTTTAAAGAACAAATTACTGAATTGCATTGATTTTGTTACTTATCCCAAGGGCCCTTTATTACACTTGATAAAATAACCCGATAACTAGCCCAAGATCCCTGGTGAGGAAAAACAGGCTTTTATTGACCTTAGTTTTACACCCAAAAGAGCTGAAACGTTTTAAGACCTTCAATAATTACCCAATGACTTCTAAATTAAAACTTGCACCAATTCACTAAGTTTCACAAGCTGTTTAAATGTTTGAAATCAATTCCTTTAATGCCTGCTCTAAAACAAAGACAGTGACGTTAGAAAATCTTCGCCCTTATAAAATTTAGCTGATGTATTACTGCGACATAGACTTGCAATGAGTCAAGGATAAGGTTCGAAATACCGTGCTAGCACAAGACTTTCTCACTCTATTGCTCTATTTGCAGACCTGCCTAAACCTGCGTTATCTTGCGTCCCATGACCAAGAATACCTGTGCTATAGTGGAACTCGGGGGGGGGGGGGGGGGCACCTCCCATACCTTTTTAGGTACCTTTTAGGGTGTTGAGCCCCGAAAAAATATAACATGAGATAATGTGTTGTTTTAGAATTGATATCTCTCAGGGATGAAAAACATTTCAAGCCACGCCCATAAAACAGGATCTTGGTAACCCTTAGGGCTTCTTTTTAAAATTTCCGATGAGCACCCCCCTGTCCTTTTTATATGGAAGTACTCCCCGGGTACTGGAGTACCGAAGCCGAAGTTACGGCTAATAATAACGACAACACTAGGAGCATTAAGTTACTGTTTCTGTGATATTTTTTTCCCATTGAGTCTCGAAATTACCCTTGTATCTTACAATAAAGGTCTAAGGTGTTGTACTGGTATGCTTGATATTGCATACAAGACCTTCTAAAGCTTGAAGAATTGAGAGAGATTTGGGGAAAATGGGAAATATTGAAGAAGAAGAAAGCCTTTCCATCTTTTGTTTTACTTCAGCCAAGAATTGTTACACTTAGCTTTTAATTCTTAACTAGTATATTACTTATTCACAAGAAATGGAGGGCCGCCAGCACTGCAAAACTGATTACACTAAACATCAAGGTCTGTCGCTCAGCAGCATAATAATGGCAATATTTGGCAATTCAAATTGAGTTTATTGTTTACAAGTTATTTACATCTGATTTGCCTCATTCTTGGCCTCAACTTTTCCACATCATTATTGAGCTCTACCAAGGCCACCCAACGACTATTTTCTCTCAAACGCTCTAAAACGATGTTTTAGGCTATT
This sequence comes from Orbicella faveolata, assembly GCF_042242905.1. Taxonomy (NCBI): domain Eukaryota; kingdom Metazoa; phylum Cnidaria; class Anthozoa; order Scleractinia; family Merulinidae; genus Orbicella; species Orbicella faveolata. The sequence goes on from NW_028301558.1 coordinate 20,102,360, forward strand.
TAGAGTGCTTTTAAAGCGTTAAAAGTTAATTATATTTCTCATATCAAGAAAGTTCGAGGTTTGTCCTTTGATCCGTTACCTAACATTACACCGTCCTGATAATTTAGTTGTAATTTACACTTGTATGTTATTTATGTACCCTTGTATGTAATTTATGAAACATTGCATGTAGCATTGGGGAACTTTAGAATCACGATCGTCAAAACGTGCGTATGCAGTCTGATCTTATTTGAAATCAGTAAAAAATAAAATAAAAAGAAAGAAAGAAACAACATTACAATCAAATAGAGCATAGCTAAGATTTCCAAATAACATACAGTAGGTTGGCCAGTGGCTATTTACATGGCGTGGCTTTGGAGTTGAATTGGAGACTACCGAGAAAAAAGCCAGTTAGAGACAGTTTATAGAGGGAAAAACCATGACGTCGACCAGCGTTCCAATAACAACGCCAGGCTGCATTCTCCTCATCGGACAGATGATCGCTCTCTTTCAGGATGGTAGCTAACATGCACATTGGTAGATTGAGTGACGTCTGTTTCACCGCGCTGAGATGTTTCCAGACTGTGATCCGGTGCCACCACTCCCCTTCCACAGCAAAGAAAAGGACGCAGGAAAAAACGGATGGCCTTTCTAAATCCAGGAAGCCTTAGAGCGTAGACCAATGGATTGATCAACGAGTTCAGTGTGACTAACACAAAGTGCATGTCTCTTAACCAATGAATGACTTCACAGCTGCAAATGCTGCACGTATTCATGAGATAAATCATGATACACGCAGGGCCATAGCACACCAGGAAGGCGAGCAGCATCGTCAGATGGGTTTTGGTCAGCTTTCTTTCCCACACCATGTTTCTTTCTTGGGCTTTCTTCCGTTCAGCATCGCCTTGATGCAAGTTGTTTAGCTCCTTGACTTTCCGTTTCACAACCAAAAATATGCGGACGTACGTGAAGGCCAAAATGAAAATCGCGCAGATTAGCGTCAAAGTGGCGAAGATAAAGGCGTATGTGACGAAGCCAGTGGCAAACAGTGCGCCGCTGCAAGAAATTGACAACACCCAGATGAAGATGGAGGCTTGTAGGACGCGTGTGTTTGTCATGTTAGCACGGTACCACATGGGTGAGGTAATCGCCAGGTACCGGTCAATTGTGAGAATGCACAGGCTGAGAAGCGAGGCGGTACAACACATGAAATACACAAACTGCGACAGCCACGAGTAGTTGATTGACAGGCCATGCGCCTCATTCCAGTGGGTGTACATTGACAGGGGTTCCACCATGACACCCACGATCAGATCCGTGATGGCCAGGTTTAAAATGAGTAGAATGTAAGGAGTGCGTCGGAGATTCTTGTTGGGATCCATCAGAACAGACAGGATAATTAGCAGATTACCGGGAACCGTAACAAAGCAGAAAACTGCAGCTATGGACAGAGTGGTGAGTGACACTTCTCTTGGCGCCCAGACACCTCGACAGTGGCTCGCTCCCAGACCCATCTCGCAGTCAAACTTGAAGCTGTGCTAAGACTTCAAACAGCTAGACGTACTCAAATTCTTGCTCTAGAAACACAAAAATAGTAGAAAAGGTATTCGTATAGCATGTCAAGATACAACTTTTTGCAAACTTCAAATAACATAGATTCTAAATAAAATAGCCACTTTTTTCTTGCTTTCTTTTTACTTAACGTATTTGCCACCTTATGCGCATAATTGTAGATCTATTTATAAAACAAGAACTAACCTACATATTCACTTGAAAATGACATCCAACGATGTTGAAACGTCGCTTATTACTTTCGCTAATTTTTGCCTTACACATAGAATATTGCACTGGATAATTAAAAAGCTGTTTTAGAGGGAAAGTGTCCCAGCTGATTATCAGTCCTTTTCTTATTTCCATATATTTTGTCAAATCAGTACCACCAAAATAAATTGGATAAAAGATTCTTAAGAGCAAAGGAGAAGAAGAATTTTAATTTGGAGAAGAAATAAGAGATTATAAGTATGGAATTGAATTACAGCTCGTCAAATTTGATTTTGCGATGGGGTTTCAAGAATTCAAAATTGTGGGAAAATTTTGGATTTTTTTGTCATAATTTTTTCTCTTTAACTGAAATTCGTCACGTCTTGGGTGGTGTTTCCTCTCTATTCAAACAAAGCAACTTCATAGCAAGTCCTTTCTAAAAAGCAAGGAATTTTGTGTCTATTTGATCTAAACTATAATAAAAACACGATGGGTAGAAATCATAGAGAAATCAAAGACCGTCATTGTTTTAAAAGTCGCAGTTTCCAATAAACAGTAACATGATTTCCCTGAGGGAATATCCTCGGCGTTGCGTGCGGAAAATTGGATGCAACACTAGCGGTTAAATTTCACACCAGTTCTTTGCATATAGGTTTTTGTTCATTATAGTAGCGTAAGACATAATTCATACCTCAATCCGAAGCTCAGTTTAAATTTTCACGATAGTAAACTTGTCGGAAATATGAACCCGGGCTGTTTCTATCTTTAAGGCTAAATCCTTGTAAATGTTCTGCGCAACTAACAGGATCATATAAAAAGATACAGCCTTTAATCTCTAAAGTCCTCTTACTTTTCTATGATAGGCAAATGATTTTTTTGTTTATCTGTTTTGAGACCGAAAGGAGAAATGAAGAGCACACCAGTATCCACACGGAGTCCTTTTAATTAAAAAAGGCGATTATATCGATACTTCTTTGTATTTGAGGTTAAATAGATAATAATACTAATCCATGCCGAACGTTGCAAGTAAATAAATTCGCATACGCATTTTACATCGCTCCACTGACCTACACGTGCAAGTCAGTACAGCTAAAAAGCGACAATTTCGTTCGACATTTGAATTTGATACGGCAAATGACCTTACCCTATAAAAATCCGCGTCACGTGTAAATTTAAGTTACATTTCCGTGACACTGAATCTCTACGGATAGAGAGAGAAGAATTTTTCTGATACGGACAGATTAAGTCTAAGCCGCAATAACAAAGCAGACATAGTTTATCGACGTCAACTATTACACACGTTGCAATATAGGCATTAGCTTGCAATTGAAACGATAAACTTTTGGCTGTAGATTTGGTTAATTTTATCAGCACCTTTCAGCGGGGAAATAACACCCAAATAATGCCCTTTCAAAAAACTGTTACCACATTTTGTTTTGGTATTGGAACAGTATTACAACTCTTTTGCAGTCACTGAAGAGTAACCGTCCACACCCCACCGTAGAATTTGAAAACGGTGTTTTCACTCTGAAAACGCATCAAATGTTTTCGGTTCACACTACGACAGAGGAGTTTAATAACGCGACAATCAGCGGTCATTTTGGATTGTGTTTGAGGAAAACTCGGGCGAGGAAATCACATGATTATCGTGACGTCATCGTTTTCGAAAAGCTTCGTTTTCAAAATGTTTTCCGTCCACAATAAAACGCAAAGCCGACGTTTTCAAATTCCTCCGGTTTGAAGAGCGTTGTCGAAAAGCTCCGTTTTCATGACGGATTAGTGAGGACGGTAGGCCTAACCGTAGAAATAAAGCTGCGTTTTCAAATTTCTCCGCGTAGTGTGGACGGGGCTCAAGAAAAAGGCGACAGCTGTAGTAGAAAAATTAAATTTATCAGCAGCTTTGTCACAGTGATGCCGTCTCTTAGCAACATTTAATTGATGTAACGGAAACTTGAAAGCATTAAATCATCTCTATGCGCGCAAATCGGGTTTTTCTAATTTAAATGAATTCTCTGAAGGGCTGAAATTTCAAGATGATCAGGTTTTCTAAGTCTGAAAGATGACTACAGCATATTTTTGGTGAAATTCTTCAATTTGCAAATAATTTAGTGATGCTATAATCAAACGAAATATCAAATTTCTCATTTTGTATTAAGCTTTCTTATTCCAAAACGTAGAAGCGAGAAGAAATCTCTCGGATTTTACTATTATCTCGAGTAAAACTGAAACAACTGACAGGAACTGTGTAATTTAAGGTAAAGCCTTAAGCAGGAAAAATACATTACTCAACTTTCATCCTTTTTTTTCCTGATTCATCCTTCCTTAAATAGCCACATGTGCGTGTACGGACTTTGTATTCAAATAAATTTCGTGTATTCGGGCTCAATTGGTGGTGTTGTTTGCAGAAAAAGAAAAATCATTGATATCTTATATCAATCTTACATTTCTCTCTCAACAACATCGATACATTGGGCGTAAAAGAACAAAGAGATGTTCTTGAAGTTCCACCAAATCAGCGTTCAGAGGTATTACTTCAACAAATGCACGATCGAAATAGTGTGTAATTGAATGAGATAAAATATTTCTTGGCATATGTAAGAGAGAGTTAATTTATTTAAAGAACGCCAGATTGACGCTGATTCTACTTTTTTTTTCAGTTCAGCGTTAATATGGAAATAAAATTCTGAATCTGAAGTTTATGGCTTTACACTGGCTACTTCAAACTATACTTTTACTAAGCATTTTCAGTTGCGCAGTTATTCTCAAAATAATCTGAGTGACTTTTCAAACACTTTTTAAAGAACAGATTGTCGGATGTAGACAGACAAGGTTTTCAGTTCTGTTCCAGCTTTCCTTGAGAGATTAAGATATGATGTGTGTGGGCTAAGAGTTCTAATTTGTCGGTTGCGAGACTGTGTTCAGTTTTTTTTTTCGGTCATTTTACGCAAAGGAAAAGAGGATACTCTACACAAAAGTATTAACATACCTTTATCAGAGTGATTTCCAAGGCTTGTACGAGTTTTCTCGAGAGTGAGAAACGATAGCTGAACATCCAGTTACGAGGCTGTTTACTATGAAAGGTTTGTGTCTTAAACCGAAACAAACGTGATCGACTGTAAATTTATAATTAAACTACTAATGAAGATGCCTAGCACTTCTATCAATATTTGAGAGCCTTAGATTACTTCCGTGAGCGGTGTAAATATGAAGATGAAACTTCAATACATCATGTCAAATGCTTCAAAGAAAATATCGAAACCCAGTCCGGAAATTAAGTCGTCAAGTTGTCTACATCGTAGTATCAGCTTATTTTGTACAAAAGTTTATCAGTGATTTCAATGTTACTGAAATGATATCTAAAAGCAATTTTCGGATTATAGCAACTGAGTTCATAATGTTGATCGAAAGTTCTATCGCAAATGACGAGCATTTCAAGACTTTTTTCATCCGGAGATCGCACAGGTATTGAACCCAAAGGCAATCGATTGACATCGATTTTCTTACAATACAAGACAATCGTTTTCTCTCGCTCGTACTCGATTTCATAAAATCAATTTTTAAAGTTTATGATAATAGCTGGAGGAAAAATCGAATCACTTCCTACACTTAATTGAAAAATAAATATATCTTTGTCTGTTTGTTTCCATAATAATTAATGATCTGTCTTGTGTATGAAATCTGAAATGGTTTTCCGACAAATGCCAGTTATTGGCAAATCAAAAAAGTACTAATAACATCTCAAAACCTTATCTCACCCACGCACTGTTGTTTACATTACACATTTTACATCTCCAGTGGGCCTCAGCTGGTTACCGAAAAAGGTTTCCACTTGTATTAAAAAGTTAGAGGAAAATTACGAAACCATAATTAAGTTCTTTGAAACTGCAAACATATGCCATCCTGGCATTTTAATATATTTTGTTTTCCATTGACCGTCCGACTCAGCTTTTTTTTTAAGCGTGAAAGAACTATTTTTGACTCACTACCTTCTACAATTATTCAAGTGTTCCTAAGATAACAAGTTTCATAAACATTTCTCAAATGATCATCAGCGAGTGATCAGTAGTGGTTCGGATGCAAAGCGGGAAAGATATAATCAAGGCGCGCTTGTTTTTATTCGGTAAAACGCTTCGGGTGGAACGAGTTACCTGCAAATGTTGTACCTGCAAATCTTCTTTATGTATTTTATGATACAAATTTATTTTTTTTTAGTATCTGTAATAAAACTTTAGCGTTAGCTTTTTAATACATATTTTATTGTAGGGAGGTTTTTTTGACATAGGGACCGCCTCTTTAAACTCCCCATCAGGGTGTTTTTTGTCATGATTTAATTTTAGTTTTAACCCTGAATAAAATCCTTTATTTTTTAAATAATAATAATAATAATAATAATAATAATAATAATAAAAATATTAATAAAAAACATTTCTTTTGATCAACCGACTCACTTTAACGAGGGGGAGGGTGATAAAAAATGAAACAATTTATGGGGTCGGGCGCCAACCGTATAATTTGAAGGTTTTTTTTAGCAACATTCGGTGAAAAATATTTGTTGGCTTCATTCAGGGCGACTGCACAATTTAAATAACCGCCGGCAAATTCAAGCTAGTTTAGAAAATTGCTGTTCCTTTTCTAACCAACAACATCTCGTCTCATATATTGATTATACCGTGTTGATTACGGTACTAAGTGAAGAGGATCAGTAACTGAAATCAACCCGCCAGATTTCTCTTCTCAAAATATCCAAATAATCTCGTGAGATTAGCCCTGAAGATTTTCTTGTAGTTTATGACTTACTTTTCAACCAGAAATTTCTACTCTTCACTAAAATGGAATTGTTTGCCGAATAAAAAGTGCTCTATGTTTCAGTGCACCAGTGAATATCGGATTTAAATGTGCCTTTTATTATTTAGGGCGGTCAGGTTTGTCGGCGTTTACATTATAAGGATATCGAGTTGCCCAACCGTTTACTATCATCGATCCGTTGGAGTTATTTGGGCAGGACCGGAATACGGAAATTATCTGGATTCATCTGAGGAATTCTTCGCACAACCAAATATCCCAAATTAAAAGGTGATCTTCATATAGTTAGGCACGTTTTGGTTAAGATTGTGTAACTTTTATAACACATGCGTGAAGGAAATATGAGGAAGTACTTAACAAAAGTCGCTTGTGTCATTCGGTGTAATAATTGCCATACTTTGTAATATGTGCCTGGCACACTGTAATAGTCTTGTAACACTTATTATTATATGGCTGTGTCTCACAAGGACTGGGAACTACCAAATTCACGAATTTGATTGGCTAAAATCGATATTGACCGCGGTCTAGATTTTCCCATCTAGATCGGCATCTAGACCGGTTTCATTTTGCGTTGAAAAAGTAGCAGACTAAAATACAAAAATGTTCACCATTTTCTTTTATTTTCTTCTCAATTATTTTTGGTAGTGTCAAAAAGCCTGATGACAAAAAAAAAAAAAAATAAAAATAAAGAGGACGAGCAAATTTCGGCAGGTTTAAGTTAAGGTCATCGCCGTTCGCAAGCAAAATGTCAGCAAACCAGTTACATTAAAAGAATTATAGTTTTCTTCTTTGTCATATAATAAAGATCTTATTAACCGAGCTAAGTCGATCTGTGTGGGAGAATCTTGACCTCGGTCGTGTGTACAGACCTCACTGCGTTCGGTCTGTACTCACGACCTCGGTCAAGATTCTCCCATACAGACCTCTAGCTCGGTTAATAAGAGCTAAATATACTTTTTAATGAATGACAATCTCTCGTGTATTGCTTAGGAAAAAGACGCGGTGTGCTAAACTTGCATGCATCTGTCATTGAAGTTTATTGAAAGCCAGATTCGACTTTAGTCCCGTCCACCCTACGCCGAACGAATTTGAAAACGCAGCTTTAGTTCTACGGTTAGGCCTACCGTCCACACTAATCCGTCACCAAAACGGACTGAGCTTTTCGACAACACTCTTCAAACCGGAGGAATTTTAAAACGTCGGCTTTGCGTTTTAGCGTGGACGGAAAATGATGACATCGCGACAATCACGTGATTTCCCTGCTAGAAGTTTCCATAAGCATAACCGATGATTGTTGCGTTTTGAAATTTCTCCGGCGTAGTGTGGTGGTAAAACATTTGATGCTTTTTCAGAGTGAAAACAACGTTTTCAAATTTCTTCGGCATAATGTGGACGGGGCCTATGAAAAATAGCAGATAATGTTAATCGAATCGGGTAAGTAATAAGGGGAATTTTTCAATTAATTATCATCCCCTCAAAAAGGCATTTTTGGAACAATGAAATGAAACGACATCAATCTGTAGAAATGGCAACCACGATTCATGATTGACTTGGTTCAATACTGTAAAATTACTACAACTACTAATAACTATAAGTACTAAGATTTCAACTGCCAGGCCAGATGTGTCGCTAATGATAATTTAGTCATGTATGAGCATTATCGAATGTCGGGCCTTAAAAGCTGTCAAAAGCTTCTTCAACTTGCCCGAAAAATCATCCATCTTTTGCACAACCAAAACCAGGACACACGAAGATAAGACAGGGCTTATCATTGGTCAACAGATCATATTTTGTAAATAAAAGAATCCGAAAATTCTATAGCGTGTCTGTATCGTGTCGTTTACGAAATGAAAAATGAATACTTTCAGTAAATCTCACATCCAGCTGTGACATTAAAACAAGATCAAAGCGAATTCTTTAAAGGCTCGCCGACCGATTTCTTCTTTATGCTCAGAGTTCAGTACAACATGTGTTTTGTTTAAGGTAAATCACAGAATGCACCCACTGTATATAATTATTGTTTTATGGACAGAGTATTATTTCCAGCTCTCGGCCAATGAAACTAAACTAAAATAAATAGACGTATAATGAGTAGTATTAGTATTAGTATTAGTGCAGTAATTCCATCACCTTTTTAATATTTGCTTAATGTTGGTAATTTCCAAGAGTGAGTATGAAATATTCATTTTATTTGAATTGAATTCCTAGAAAATCAGGACATTTCGTCGCAATGCAGAAAATATTTTGTGCTGTTGAAATATATTTTTAATTTTTTTAAACTTATTTATTTCCGACAGTGAATTTAAAAAGACTCTCAGTCTTTCAAGAATATCTTTTAATAGGGATATTTGGCATGTGAAATCAACTCATCCGTTCAGGAAAAACAAATGAAATTAAATGCTGGTTGTGTTGATCGAACAAGCAAGAGTTTTTATTAATAGCTGCGTTTGATTGCGTCTCTGTCATCAAGTTGCATGGGTATTTGGAAAAATGCATTTACGAACTTAATTCGTAATTATTGGTGATTTTCAGAGTGAAACAAGGCACTGATATGGACTTAACTTTAGTACTCTGCAGTACTGACAAAGAGATCTATTCTGAAATTCTGAATTCAGGTAAATGAAAGTGGCAAATTTGTAGAATTCTCTCAAAATCAGGTTTATAAAAGTGACTTTGTTTAACGTGAACTTGAGGATAAAAAAATATATAGTCAGATACCTTGAAAAAAATGTGCAAGTCATCCAGAAACTCACCTTGCTGCATATATCTCCAGGAAGCGGTGAACAGTTGGTTCAGATTGCTCTGAAACGCCTGTGCCTGAAATAAGCCGTGCTCGCTTAGCGCGGGTTTATGTCTTATGATTGCTTTTTGCCAATGTGGGCCTTAATTCTTTCGCTAATGGGAACGTGCATCATTAACTTGTTATGTTTTATTAAAATCGCTTTTAAAAAGCACCTTTCTCCTTTTAAAATCAAATCACTTAATACAAACTTTGATCTTGAAAGCGCTAACGATTTTAAGGACTCATAGAACGGAAGAATATGTAAGCAAAAAGAACCTGAACTATGTTTTCGTCGAGCTGCATGTAAAACACCACTGATCTTCCAAAGTGGATGACGAAAGACATACAAGAAACTGGAAAAAACTGTCTTAATATTTCTTTGATAGCTCGTTGTATTGTCGTCAGTTGGACAATGTGGAATACTTTGTTAATTGATGTTATTGTGGACTCATTTTTAGTCAGGTATTCAAGTCTTCATTCCCGCCTGATGCATTTTTTTCTGTTTTGACTTCTTTGTTGCAGATAATGGGAGATAAAGTTTTGTTAAAGTGCTTGTAGCATGACGCATGTTTCTTAAAACTGAGACATCTTTTCAACCAATTTTCTAGCATTGCCTTTTCTGGCTCATGCATTTGTCATTTTCGTCAGTTTATTTTTTTTTAAAGAATTTTCAGTTTTTCACATTGCAGAACTTAAAAATCGTAAAATGGTTTTGCAGCCTACGTTTAATCATGTAGCTGTTATACCGAAGAAATCTGCGAACCATGTTACGCATGTTCTGTCATTATCGATATTAAAATCCGTTGCACTTTATACATGGGCAAAACACTAACTCTACACTTCCATGTGTGGTGCTTTTAAAATATCACTCAAATTTACATTTGAAAAATAAAAATACAATTGTCGCAGCGTATTTAATCCTGTTTTTCTTTTTCATATGGTGAGGAAATAACGTAAAAGGTTTTAAAAGCTTTTAGACACATTATCTAGCGCCTGTGAGTGGAGATAACGAACCTTCTGTCACACGATGACAACTACAAGCCACTGAGTCAAAGTCACTGGAAGTTCTTAACGTCGGCTTGCAGCCCTCATTTCAACTTTTGACCAGCTCAGTAGGGAGCTATATGACACATCGCTTTATTGCCAGTTTTCTTGTACAAGAGAAAAATGTTCTTGTGTAGTGATATCATGTGGTTATCAAGCTAGTGATTTCAAAAGCGATTTCTACTCTGCATTAATATTTCTCACACTGTACCGTAACATCAAATGTTAAGATGGCTTCCCATAAACATTGTAGCCAGATACTTTCAGGCTTTCTGTTGTATCAAAGATATCCATTTTTATATGAACTGTATCAACTGCTCTGTTTTTGTAGCATTGTCAACGTCATAAATGCAAGAAGTCGCAGTGCACCCTCCAAACCGAGACCAGCAAAGTTCAACAAAGCTCAGTGCATTTTAAAATAAAATTAGTGTCTTGTCGCTTATACGGTCAATTACGTGAGAATTTCTTTCGAAATGAACTGTTAAGTTCTCACAACACTTTCAAAACAAATGCCGTATTCGCACTCTGCAAATAATCAAAACATTGGTTTAGTTCAAGATTCAAAGATTAAGGTATAGAATACTTCTAATAACCAAAACCGTAGATGACCCTTGCTTCTTTTTTTTCATTGAAACAAAAAGTAAGAAAATCTTGTACAGTTCGCTGATGAAAGACGTTGTTAGTTACCTTGGATTTAGAATTAAAAATGGAATAACAATGACGTGAGGATGACAAACCTTGACACTGTACTAAAAGCGTATCCAAAAGACGATGAATTATCAACCACGCGTGAAATAATCAGATATCAGCTTTGTTTGCAGACTTAAGGGCACTGTACATCATCGGAGATAAGTCCATTGCGGCGAAATGGCGTCTACTGATATTTTTAAAGGAAAGTCTCCTTTTTATGTAAATATTTATTAAATCGAAAGGCTATTTTTCTGTCACAAATTGCATCGTGCTATAAATGTCCCCTGTATTTAGTCACGTAATTTAGAACTGCACCGTATAATTGAATATCTGGGTAGCAATTGATTTTCAAAAATCACTTTTATCCGATTTAAGAGGCTAATCACCAAACCATTCGTGCCATGAAGATTTATTTTCGCAAACATCAGTCGAAGTTCAAATAGGTAATCTGTCATCTGGAGATTGGCATTTTCAATTTTACGTCTCGTAGTTTCCTCCCTTCCTTTATGAATATGATAAGAGTTATTTTTAGATTGAATGCCTGGCCAATGTATGCTTCACAGAAGGATGTATTTAGTCTTGTTTGCCAAGTTCACATCCAGGTTTTTTTTCAAATTAAATGTATATATATTTACACATCCGCCAGCCCTGAGGACCAAATATCCAAGCGCCTCATGAAGTTTGGAGAAACTGGACAAATTAATCAGGTAGTAGTTTGATCAGTTCCAAGTAAATAATTGCAAATTTAATACTTCACCCAAACTGGTTGGTGATTGCAGTAATAAGATATTTATTGTTTTGTTTTTTCAAGTTAATAAATGTTGCTCAAAACAGCAACTTTCGTTCAATGCGTCGTTTATCGTGTCGAATGTTCAGTAACCAGCCTAATCAATTTCTAGCAGCTGACGTGAAGAAACAGGAAACTGACAACGGAAGAGTTTTGAAAGCGCCAATTTCAGCTCTTTAATTAAGAGCTAATTAATTTTAGTTCTTAAGGCCGTTAAGTATATCTTACGTGATCAACACTGACCGTCCGTTTATTTATTTGGGTTTTCCTAAGGGCTCCTTAAATTTATTTTGATAAAAAATATGATTTGAGTCACGCATAGCAGCTACAGAGAAAGTGAGATCTTAAATAATGTGAATGTACAAGAGAACATATCAGCGATGCCTCACAAACTAAATATTCTCTTTGGAGCCTGGATTTAAGCTTGGATTAGGAAGACTGAAAACTTTACTTTATGGCCTGTCGAAATTGTCCACAGGAATATTGATCTTACTGAGAGGCTGTGACCTTTGACATGAATGGGAAGTTTCCCTGCAATTTGTTTATATTAACCCGGAAGCAGATGTTCGTCTAATGTGGTTGTGCTCGGGCGAGGGTATATTTATAAAAAAAACCGCCTTTGGTGACAAATGTTCAGTTGACAGCCTTGACGAAAATCATCTTTAGAGTCAATCTGATTGGTCAGATTGACCAATGTGCTTTAAGTGTGTTGGTAGAGGATGAAAATTGTCCAAATTCCATTTTTTGTAATTCATAACAGAATGATTTTTTTTCTCTTCTTTTTCTTCTTGGCTAAGTTTTTAATAATTTATCTCATTAGTTAATAGTAGGTAGGCGTTTTAATAATTTATTAGACAATATAGTTGGTAGGTTTTTAATTATATTAAGTGTCCACAGTTAGTAGAGGGGTGTTTCCTCTCGGCTAAATATTTTTTTTCGACACGTTAATGAAGTTTATGTATGTATTTATGTATGTCAGTTTAGCCGTCATGTAATTGGCTCTGAGACGCGTGTAAGGTTTGTCAGCAGTGATTGGTCAGTTCTAGTGAGTTTCAATCAGTCGGTCTGTTTGAAAATCCGTCCGTCGGTTTTGTTTCATGTCGTGAATAAGTCGCTTTTAAAGGCCGGTAGTTGCTGACATCTGTTGAGAGGCTTTATTTTAATTTAGTGCATTAGCCTTCGAGAGTCAGTTGTTGAAAATAGTTTGTACTGTGGAGTTTGCAGAGTCGCAGTCAATAGACCATTTTACAGTTGTCTGCTCAGTGACCTGGCCTTTGGATGGCGGCGAGGCAGGAGTTGACCTTGTTTTGATACAGACCTCACTGCTTTTGTTGTGTAAAACAAGTTGTTCTGATGTTAACAAGGTGCATTTACATGACAAAAGTAGTGAGGTCTTTATCAAAACAAGGTCAACTCCAGCCTCGCTGCCATCCAAAGGCCAGGTCACTGAGCAGACAACTGTAAAATGGTCTATTCTGTGGTTTTGCAAGTTGATGATATTCAGCAATGTAATTATTGACATCATTATCATGGCTCATGCATGTTCATTCAGTCTTGTGTTACGGTTTCTAACAGTCTCGTCGCTGAAGGAAGCTCGATTGTCTTGTAAACTTCCCTGTCTGTCGTTGGGCTCGTCCCTGTCGTTAACGTTATCCAGTAATTCTTGAAACTTAAATCATGGTTTATGAGCTACGCGGATGTGATCGAGCTGTAGGATCCGCCGCACGATGGATAATGGTCTCAGAACTGCCCGTGATGTCAGAAGAGATGTTCATTGTAGCAACGATGTCTCGATTTTGTTTCGTTTTGTTTCTGGAAGGCAGAGGAGACGGATGTACCAGCACACCTGTCCCTTCTCCTCCCCGATTTCAGTTGTTGCATACAAGTTGAGTATTCTGGGATAAAATTAATGAGACAGAAATTAAGGGAAAAAAAAAGTATTGCGAAGCTAATCGATTTATGTTTCCTTCTGTGTCTTCGATTTGAAGCGTGGATAAAATCCTTCATATAAAAGCGTAAAAGAGGCCCGGGACCCGTTCCTCGAAGGTTCCGAAAAGTTTTCGCACCCAAAAAGCCGTAGCAAAATCTCAAACCTAGGCCTTATGACTTCAGAGCTGCTTTATGCGCATATTCTTAATACGAACAGAGGTTCTCTTCATACAAGAAGTTTCAGTGATATGCACCCCTCTCTCTTTGAATACCGATTAACTAAAAATGGCTTCTCGGGCCCGAAAAGATACCGGGCCTTTCGAGAAACGGGCCCCAGGACAGAGAGGATTTCTGATTTGCACGTGAAATGTAGCATGAATCAGTGTAGCAATTGGGCATCATCATTTTCCAAAACTAAAAGTTACCAATCCTTCTGAAGTTTTAGTTTCATCAGATGTAAGACCCTCTAATGAACTGACGTTTTACAACGTTTTAGTGCGACAGGGTTTCTCATTTTGTTAGAGAGCACGTTGATCTGTCGAGTCAGAAGCATTGCCGCTTTTAAGCCGCAGGCAAATACTGCTTACTCAAAATATTGAAACCTTTGAAGGTTTCTGTTACATGTAATCGTAGCGCTTGATCAATTAAAACGAAAAAGAAACCAACATTTCTTAAATTTCGTGTTCAAGAAGCTTTCTAAGTTAATTATTTAACTATTCGCAACGGTCCCTTACATTAGGCGAGTTTAAATAAGAGCTCTGCATCTCATTTCAGCCCAGTTCGCGTAAGAATCCTTCGCTTCGTAACCTCACGTGTTGTATCCTATGCCGGATGATCAAGTTCTCGTCCATGCTGTTTGCACAGTTCCTGATTCCTTCAATTGAACTAAACGCGTACAGTAGGTCCAGTTTATGGAAACCCAAATCTGGCACTCTTACTGATACAACAGAACTTTTTCTTGTTGTTTGTTGCTTTTAGTTTTTTTTACGAGCTTGTTTTGTGCACTTATTGTCCCATATTTCGTTGCCTGGTTTTGGTTTCCCTTCCCGTACGCCCTTTAAGTATTTTCACGCTGTTAATTTACCGTTAAGTCGCAGAACTGTTTATTATTTTATGCGTGCTTTGTCTCACAAACGCCGGGTTTGTGCAGTGCTTTTTCCCTCGACTCCCTAGAGGTATGCAGGCTTTGTTATATTCAGGGATGTTTTTGCATGCGTGCTTTGCCTGACAAACATCGGGTTTGTGCAGTGCATTTTCCCTCGGTTCCCCTTAGTTTGCAGGCTTTGTTATATTAAGTATTGTTCTTGAATGCGTGCTTTGCCTCACAATCATCGGGTTTGTGCAGTGCTATTCCCTCAGCTCCTTTTATTTGCACGCTTTATTATGTTTTGTACAATTTAGTGATGTTTTTGTCAACGTTGCTTTGCCTCGCGCATTCCGAGCTCTTGCAGCACTATTCCTTTGGCTCGGTGTAATTGCTACACGCTTGTTTTCTTGGTTTGTACTATTCAGTAATATGTTCTCCTTGTTTTGCGTTTGGTTCTTACACCTATGTTCTTGTAACTTGTACTATTACCTTGGACTTATGTTATTATGCACGTCTGTCGCATCGTTTCTCCTCCTCCCACGACAACCTGCAATGGTGTCTAATGCCCTAATCGGGTTACTGACGTTCAGGCTGCCATCCCTTGGGTGAGTTTCTTCTGCACCTTTTTGTTTCTCCTTAATCGTGTGCCTTTATCCCACTCAAAGACTGGCAACTTTTGGTTACTTTGTTCACACCCTCTTCCCTTACAATTGCATAGTTCTTTGTCCTAAGTTTTAGGTAGGTATAGGATTTGCTAGTTTAAATTTTGGGTTTCGCTTTTGAGTATTGGCAATTATTTCGGGGCTTTACTTAAACGTTCAACTTTTGGGCGCGGAACATTTCTACATCTCTTATTCAGCGAGCGTGAAAGGGACTGTCGCGAATTGTATGCTATAGGTTGACCGCTATGCCTTGTAACCAGCAAGTGTTATGGTAGGTAATAAACTTGCGAAGTTAAACCTCACTTTGCACGTAATTTCTATACGTACATCTTTGTGCGAACCACTTAACCACAGGCTTGTCTACTAAATAACGACTACAGCAACCTTTTCTTGAATTCTCTTTAATTTTAGGAGATAAAAGAAACAACAACAAATCAAATCGTCCCACCTTGGACTTTGCACTCAGATCACAAAGCCGCGACACAATTATTATTTCATCATGACTGAACTCCAGATTTCTAATGTCAAGTTCCAACAGGAGCGAAGTATTTTTCCAGTTTTCGGTTTAAAAGGGTCGGAACTTGCTTTTGACAACTAGGTAAGGTAAAAAAGATCTGCATACGAGCCAAGTGGCCCATCAGGCCGGAGCTTATCCTGGTTTCTGTAGTATGAAGCGACTACGAGTATTTCTACTCCCCTCTGGATGGGATACTAGTCCATTGCAGGGCTACCACCCCCCCCCCCCCCAGCATTTAACTGCCCGCCGGCAAACCACCATCAGATAGGCCAGTCTTTTCTCAATTTAAAGTGGCGAAGCGAGTTTAGACTCGGGATTCACCCGAACCCAAGGGAAAATATGACGAGCATGATTTGCGAAAGTGCTAAGAATTTTTTTAAGGTAAATGTACCTTAATTATTTGCTGGATATCAAAATGATATGTATAATAACTCTCTTGATTATGTACGTGGTTCGTAGATGAATTTGAATCTGAGTGCAGAATATTCAACTGATTTCGTATGCCACGTCAAGTATTAACATGAGTTATTATCCAACTGCAGCGAATACCGTCCAAATAACAGTACAAATATACAGCGATGTTGTACACTTATTTGTACAGTAGAAAACCTGTATGCCGGACAGGTCGGCGAGCACACACAAAACTGTCACACTCTCCGTCTTTCACTGATAAATATATTGACTACAGCAGTTGGATAATAAATTTCTTATTAGATGTTTTGGTGTGTAGTATCGCTTTATATTTTTATTAGTTGTTTGTAGTTTGACTCGCCCTAAGGGCCCTTCAAAATACGGCACAACTCGTAAAAATATATAGAGGATATTACACGGTGGCGAGAAGATATGAATTTTATGTTCGAGTGGCAAGAACAATATCTCACTCGTTCGGTGCGCTCACTCGTGAGATATTGTTCTTGCCATCAGAACATAAAATTCATATCTTCGAGCTAACGAGTAATGTTCTTTTTATTACATAGACGTACTGATGACGGCGTTTTTAACGATTTTCCGAAGATTTCCGACCACTTTCCGAAGATTTCTGAAGATTCTCCAAAACTTATCCGAAGGTCACACGAACGTTGCAATTGCCGAACATTTACCGAACATGTCCCAAGATTGCCGAAGATTGCCGAAGACTTTCGAGGAAGACCCGAAGATGTTTCCCTGTTACACCAACGAATTTAAGTACAATTTAAGAGACAAACTTGATATCAGTGAAATTATCGATACCTTTACTAGTGAGGAAATGGAAAATACGCCACTCGAGTCCCGGATGTAGTTTCGTATGAATTTTATGAGTGGTGTATTTTCCAGTAAAACACTCGTGTCTATATAATAAACAGCGATACTACACACCAAAACATCTAATAGGATATATTTATTTTATTCTCTCAGCGTTTGAACCGTCGAAGCGTTTCCATAAAATGCTGCACAAACGGATCATTTGGCTTTCGCTTTTCGCAGTGTGTTTCCAGGTTTGTCACTTCTATTACATTTTACGTAATTCCTGGGTTTATAACCCTATTTCAGTTCAAGATGTATGATTTTAAAACCCTATTTCCCTCTCGACCCAGAAATTGATATTCCTCTTAGACCCACTAAATTTGTCATTTAAAACCTCCAGGCAATAACATCCGAAGAAGAAAAGTTCCCTAGCAATGGAGCCATAACTGCAGATTGCAAGGGTTCTGTTTTGACAAAGGTCTTCACTGGAACAGACACTGGAGAGAGTTTCACGAGGCGCGACACAGCTGCAGACTAAGATGCCAGTCCTTATCGAAAGAAGAAAGCAAAATGGCGCAAAAAGACAACAAGGCTTCCTTCAGCGGGGCTGTTCGGTTGATTAAAATAACAGCAGTAGTAGTCCTCTTCTGTTTTAAGGTGGCCGAACATAGTTTTCGCGCGCGCTTTTGCTGATGCCATCCAGCGCGCGCACAAGGATTGCAACAACAAACATGCCGCACAGGGAGCCCTCACATCCGTTTAGAATATGAATAAAAGATTAACCTACCTTTATCGCGCGTGTTTTTTGTTTTGTAGACAAACAATAGACTGCAAGGCTGATACTACGTGAAAAACGTTTCGAGACACCAACATGACAAGAGCCGATAAAGTAGGATCGCAACAGTGGACAGCTGTTTCGCCCTTCTTGGGGCTCGTCAGCACTGTGTAGCGAAGATATGCAAAATGACCCGTTCAATATATCAAGTTCCGTACTTTGAACTCACTTGCGCCCCGAAACACGCGTTGCCACATCACTTGTTTCGGGGCGCAAGGAGACATAGTGTCAAAATTGGTGTCTCGAAAAGCAAAAGAACAAATGTGGCTGGACAAGGCCACCCTAAACATTTAAACATTCAACCGCATGGCCAGTACCATGCTTTAAAAACGCAGTGTATCGGATCTGAAAAGACCTACGGTCCGAAAATACATAAATGAGAAACCAGAAACTGCAAGGGACCGCATACGATAAACGTTTTGTGGCGGTCATTTTGAATTTTTAATACGCGGTCTGCTAGTGCGAAGTCTGGAACCGAAATTACGGAGGTCTGGGACTGGCGGGAAAATTCGCAAATTCTCGGGGGATCCAATCGCTCACCGAGTATAATAAAGTCATTTTCTTAGAGCTCCGAGCAGGCTCCGAGCGATTTCCGTAATTTCGGTTCCAGACCTCGAACTAGCAGACCGCGCGCGGATTAAAAAATTCAAAATGGTCGCCATAACACACAAAACACGCACGAGAAAGGGAGTTTAATCTTGTATTCATATTCTAAACGGATGTGAGGGCTCCCGGTGATGCCGTCGATAGAGAGATCATTTTATTTACTCAACACCAGGACTATCTGTGCTATTTTTCTCTATTATTGAATGTAGTGTATTGATGGCTTTAGTCTTTTATTACAAATATATGTTAAAAAAGCTAACGATGCAAAGAACCCAGCAATTCTCAGCTTTTTCTTTGTTATCGAAAGAACCCAGTTAAATGCAGCGCATGCGCAGTTGCTCAAAAATCGAGACCGATTGCTTTTGCAGAAACTTGCCGAAAAAAAAATAGTTCAGAGACCACGTGCATGATCTATCACAAAAAATCTGAATTTTGACATAGGGAATTTTTAATAATACAGAACATGCAGTGAAAACGATTTACGGCGAATTACGAAAATCGTCTATGTCAAAATTTTTGCCCCCCTAGGGTTGTGGCCCAGAGGCGAGGAGGCACCCTAGGATTCCCCTAGGATTCCCCGCGTGTATACATACAAGGAATTTCAAAAAAGTAAGAAATGTGTTGGTAGTATGTAAGGAATGTGTTGGTAGTATGCAAAGCGTTCTCGATTTGATGAAACTAGGCGCGCACGGTGGTCTCGGGTAATGTAGGGCAAGGAACGCGGGCTCACAAAACGGCTTGAGTGGTGTCGGGTACATGAAATGCTTGATTTCCAGGTTCTTGCAGCCACGAGTTAGCGTTTCGCCATCTTCTAGCATCGTTTCAAGGTTCTTGTAACCACGAGTTCGCGTTTCGCCATCTTCGAGCAGCATTTCAAGGTCTCCCAACCACGAGTTCGCATTTCGCCATCTTCGAGCAGCATTTCAAGGTCAAAAAGTGCTCTCCAATTACAATATGCAGCAATATGGCCTGCATGACGATTTTAGCGCGATCAAATGAATTCGCTTCGAAATGGCCGAAATTCTCATCTGGGACGAATTGAAAACGATTTCAAAGATCCTGAAGATGGATTTTGGGAGAAAAGCAACTCAGAAGGTATCGTAAGAAATTCTGAAGTATACTAGAAATTCGAGGCCAGTGTTAAATCCCGTTCCGATCGCCAGTTTTACCTTTGGTATCTCGTTTACTCGGATCGCTTATTTGTATTGAGTAATCCTAAGTAGCGTAGAGCTCATGTGACGGTTGGGTGACTTTGTAGGGATCCAAATGTAAAGGCAATTGTTTTGCAGCGTTTTCGTTGAGGTCAAAAAGCTTGACTCTAATTTGCATATATGGTGACTGTAAGGCGATACTTCTGTTTACGTCTCGGAAAAAAATCGACTTCCGTTCTGCTTTCGAGATACGTTTGCTGTCTTTGCTCGTATATCAAGACAAATGGTTTGTATCAGCATCAAATTGGAACAGCAGAGTAGTTTGGCTTAATTTTTTTGTTTCGCTATAGATTTCTAACCTTTTTTTTCCTATAAAGTTCTACTGAGTGAAATTTTTGTAAAAGAAATATTTGTTTCCATGAGAGATACGGTAAACTGCTCTGCTGTAAATGCTTCGTGAGAGTATTATGTAAAGAATATCATGTGATAGAATGAGTTAAACAGAATGTGTTGGTTTAGTTAACTTAGTTGATTGTTTGGATCATATTTATGGTGAGACGCCTAAGGTACTGCAACAGTATGAGTGCTATAGTTTACAAAAAATAAATTTTTTAGTTCATACAAAAATGTTCAATATTATTGTTTTCAATCAGCAGAAATAAAAGAAGGCAGGGGCAGATTTAGTGATAACTATTACTAGTATTATAACAGTGTTGACAGAAGGAATTTAATGTCAATTCGTAGTGGGCAAATGATGAAAAAAATCTAACGACTGGATTTTTTTTGAATAAGCAAAAACCATTTTTTAAGCCTTGTTTTTAACCAGCTCCGTTGCCATGGAAACAGCACACACCTTAGCCAAAATGCGAGAATAAACCCTTTTGTGGTTAACCTTGACTCTTGCAAAAAACGGGCGCCAAAGCATAAATAGTTTAAAAGTAATGGTGAATTAGGCATAGGCACTTGAAAACTGTGTTTGGCCACCTTAATTGCTTGGCAAAGCCAACGCAGTTAACATACCAACGTATGTCCTATGTTATTCTGGGGAGCAAATATCTAATGTGTTACAATGCACGTTGTTACCATTCGATGCAAGTTTTCTTCCTTTTCACTGACCGAGTCCCCACCACGTGACGTGCAAATAAATGCCTACAAATAAAGGTCTAGTCCCGTCTAAACGTGCTTTGCTACAAACAAAATTCTACTCATGCGTAATCATAACCACGCTCTTGAGTGAAAAATTGTAGATCACTTTATGGAACTATCAGTGATTTAAATATGAAAAAAAACAACATGGTGATCGGTTGATAAAACAATTATAGAATTCAGTTGTTGCAAGATATCGTGATTTGTCAGTGTCTCGCAGATCAATTATTTTCCTCAGCTTTCGGCCTCGACAAATTATTGATCTGCTCGCCACTGACAAATCACAATATTTTGCTCAACCTCGTCCGATAATTGTTGATTTTCCTTCTGCCTAGGTGCATATGGCGAATATAATATGAGTCGTACTCGATAGCTGAACGTTTTTGTCAAGAGAAGCGAGGCGGATCGCACAACAAGACACCATTTGAAATGCCTACTTCGTGTAAGACACATGTAACTAGAAAACACATGTTCAGTCCAAATATGGTAAGACAAGCCATATACCGGCGCAACAGGGGGCATCTGCTGAGTAGAGGTTTGTTTCTACTGTAAGCGCTCGCAATTCGCGACGCTGCGTGTTGCGAAGATCCATTCTTAAACGTATTGTCTAACATTTTTTGAAAATTAAGGAATCTAAGACAAAACTCAACCAATCTAAAACCGGTCAGTAAACTCACCTCCAAATTAATAATAATAATAATAATAATAATAATAATAATAATAATAATAATAATAATAATAATAATAATAATAAAACAGCTGTGAGGGGTAGAAGTTTCTTCTGAGAAATCGCTCGTATTTTGCTGGTGACTAAGGCTTAATACTACAAGCTACAAGAAAAACAAGGTTAGGATAAAAAGCTGTCCATCAAGTAACTGGAATCTGAAAATAAGGCTTAATTGGTAAGTTCTATTTCAGTCGTGTCAAATGTTAACTTATTCAAGTCTCAAAAAAGTCATTAAAATTGTTTTCAAACAGCTTAATGCCAGCACAACCGACAAAATAGAACATGTTGTTCCTACAGACAGGCTACTGGAACGTCGCTGAATAAAGTAATACCAGCGAGATTAATGGGGCTAGTGCTAAAATTACAGTCAGCGACTTTCACGAGTCGGTCTTAAGGACCCATTAACCGATCTTTTCGAGCCGTTGCTAAGGAAAATTTATTCTCATATAACCTCATCATTTTTAGTTAGTTCAGAGTTATTTCATGTGTTTTAACTTTTTCATGATCAGTAACATTAGTGATGATGTCATCAGGCCACGCCCATGGTCATGTGACTAATACAGAAAAAAATGCAAAGGCTCCCAGGCAAATTACTTTATCGGGATTTTTTTCATTGATTTAATATTTTAATTTAAATCCTCATTACGCTATGCATCGATTTTGTTTCATTTCTAAAAGGTCGGATTTTGAAAGCATTTCAAAATATTGAAAAATTCGTAATTCTCTGAAAAAAGCATGATTTCGAAAAAGGAATGCATAACTATGTCTCCAACATTGGCTTTAATCGAAATTCGTCGAAAAAGGCTGGATTTAATGAAAAACCGCGTTTCCTTTAGCATTTAAAGAAACCGGAAGTGCGCCCGATAGATATTGGAAGTTACCCTATCAGCGCGTGCGCAATTTACACTACCAGCGCACTTCGGTAAGATCAGACAAAGCCACACGGAGCTAGTTTTTCTCTCTCTGTTGCTCCTGTTTATCTCTCTTTCTCATTTTGTCTTTGCTTGTACTTTTTTTTTGCTTTGTATTTTGTGAAACACAAAGAAAAACTTCTAAAATGTAAGCGAATTTGCAAGTTTTTGAGTTGTTATTATTTTCCGCGCTCAGGCTGACGTAAGTAACCGAAGTGAAATGTCACCTCCTTAGCAACGCGCGCGAGCGCGCGCATGAATCGGTTAATGGGCCCTTAAGATTTAATATTCGAAAACTTGAAAGGCAAACATTATCACCCAATGTGGAGCCTTTAACAATTTTTGAACCTTTGCACTGTATTTTTGAGTGTAGAGGTAAAAGAGATGATTAAAGCCGGACAGTTTAAGAGCCATCAAATTCAATAAATTTTACATGTTAAGCCTGCAGTTTGCCAAAAGAAAACTAGTTTTTAATTTTCTGATCAGTCTGGCAAGACCGTCGCTGTCTGTATATTCTGTCAAATTTGCGTGAGACATCGCTAGAAATTCACGTCATTCTTATGACATGGAAACTTCATCCGAAGTGACATTTAAAATTAAGTAGTTTTATCGCAACTCAGCTTTTATTCGGTTTTTTTGACGAAAATTTAAATAAAAAGAAACACAATGTAACTAATGAACGGGCAGTTTTCAATTCAAGATAGTCGGGCCATCGTAAAAAAGTTAGAAAGCAGATAAAATATTTATCATATAAAATGTATGCCATTCATTATTCATTTTGCTTTTTGTCAATGGAGTTAATTAACGATTAAATTGTTGCTGGCTGCAGATAATATTCATAATTTTGGTGCTTACTGACTTTCCCGCAATTTTCTTTTAAATGAAAGCGAAACTAAGGCAAATTACGCAGAATGTTAAATTTCGATTTTGCGTCCGGTCAAGTACATTCTCGCCATCTTTAAATCAGAAACTGTGTCCGAGGAATTTTTATCACTCGCGCAATAATTATAGTTTTCTACCTGTATGACTGTATGAGAGCAGGTGCTAAGGCGCAGTCCACACTACGTCGGAGAAATTTGATAACGCAGCTGTATTTCTACGGTTAGGCCTACCGTTCGCACTAGTCCGTCACGAAAATGGAGCTTTACGAAAACGCTCTTTAAACCGGTGGGATTTGAAAACGTCGGCTTTGCGTTTTAACCTTGAACGGAAAACATTTTTTAAAACCGAACCGTTTTCCAAAACAATGACATCACGATACTCATCAGTCCAAAATGACCGCGGCGATTGTTGCGTTTTTAATTTTCTCCGGCGTAGTGTGGACGGAGAACATTTGATGCGTTGTCAGAGTGAAAAGGCTGACGTTTTCAAACTTTTCCGGCGTAATGTGGGCGGGACCTAAATAGGAGCTATTTGCTCAAATTAAACCCAGGGTGACAGTTTAATACGCGTGAACAAGGACGTAACCATATTTCAGGTACCGAAGGGTTTAAAATGAAACCTTAGTATTGGCGAACCATACTCCGGTCGACCAAATAAGACAGGAAAACTTAATTCGCAAAAACTGGTAGTTTCTCTAACTGTTGTAATCAAAAAGAAACAAAATATGCTCGAAGGAACAAAGGTGGTTTGATAATTCTCTTTCTATTTATGAACTGTATTTTTTCAGTCTGCATACATGTCTTTCAGATCTAGACGTCTTGCATTTCTGTTGTGCGGTGGTTTATTTGTTTCAAAGTACGACTGAAAAACAAAAGTAAGACCAGAGAAAAGCAGGAGGTTAAAGAGGTATGTAATGTCCACAAGCTAGTGTTCCTAAAATTTTTGTTATTCGCCGTGTCTTGTTACAAAAATTACATACATCTTTAGAGGCTTCGCTGCAAAAATTTACACAAGTTGTAAAACACAGAGATAATTACAGCAAGCTTATATGTCAAGAAGGAAAACGTTAACTATAGTTTTGGGTGTTAAAATTTAACTGATTCGCAGTTTTGGTATTTGCATGTTTTATTCCAAGCACTTAACAAGTTATTTACTTTAAAGACATAATTCGGCGTCTGTAGTCTAAATGCTGGTAAATTTATGGAAAGCTAATGTGTAAAGGAATACCTTAACTAATGAGGTAACCAATCACAAGCAGGCAAGCATATACGTGGCAACATTGAAAGTAATAAACAAGAGCCCTATTGACTATGTAAGCAGAAAGAAGGTTCTGTATTTTTCTGTTAGCACATTTGAATTGGAGAATCTCTGCTGGCGATCTTGTTTACATTTTTCCTTATATTAGCACGCGGCAATGTCCAGAGAAAGCATCACGCTAAACACGAATTGACCACAAACGTTTAAAGAGCTTGTGAAACTTAGTAATTGGAGAAATGTTTGGGTCTTTGGGTGTAATATTCAAGGAGAAACTGGCTTTGCCAAATTTCTGGGTGATAAAATCTCTAATGAGCTCGTGCATTCGTTGTAAAATTTTAAATTTTTAAACCCGCGTCGCACAAAACGTATTCAATACACCGGGTCAAGTAGTTCACTGGAACAGTTAATCGCGCTGTGCCTTTTAATATTCAGAACTGATATTTTTGTAACTCCATGTGAATCTGTATCGCTTATGATAATGAGGAAAATATTGAAAACAAAGACTCTCCCATATATAGAGGATATTACACGGTGGCGAGAAGATATGAATTTTATGTTCGAGTGGCAAGAACAATATCTCACGAGTGAGCGAAGCTCACTCGTGAGATATTGTTCTTGCCACGAGAACATAAAATTCATATCTTCGAGCCAACGTGTAATGTTATTTTTATTATATGGAGACTAAATATTGAAACCAATTCAACAAAAGCAAAAGGCGGGAATCGTGACGTCATTGAACGATACGACACTCACAAAGGTGACATACGGAAAATACGCCACTCGGGTCCCGGATGAAGTGGCGTATGGAATCTACGAGTGGTTTAGTTCCCAGTAAAACACTCTTCTCCATATAATAAATAGTCAATACGTTTAACGAGAATAATGTTTTGAACAGCGTACAATCTTCTCAGTTTAGTGGTAGGTTGGCGTTAAAAGGCACTCCGGTTAGCTACTAGCACTGTCTCGCAAAATTTCGCCAAATTGCTCTTCAGATGCATGTAGGCTAACTGGAGTGCTTCTGTCTTACCATAGTTAATCACAGTAGAGGGAATGGTTAGAAAACTTGGCAAAGTTCTTTGTTGCATGTTTTTGTTGGCTAGTTTGGGGTTGACCCCGCACAAAACCTGGCAAAGTACGAAAGCTGGTCATGTGCGCTCATACAACCAACCAATAGAAGCAGTGCGACTTCGTAATTCATGCATAGTCTGCGAATATGAAACAAAAGATTTGAAGGGTCAAGAACCTTCCAACATATAAATCTTAGCCTGTTTGTTTGTTTCTTTGATGTTTACCGGGCTTCTTAACCATTTCCCTCCATTAACTAAGGGCTTATCGAGCCGAAAAGAAATCTCTTCTGACTCCGATTACGGTGACGCTAATAAGCCGAACGAATATTCAGGGTTTATATATTGTTTTGACGACGGCAAATGTTTCGTAATTGGTCGCAGGTAATACAAATTTAGCTTGAGTAGGTTCTCAGACAGATTGGCGTCCTGAGCAGATTCAGATAGCTACGAAATTGAAAGGTAAAATTAAATCCATTTTACCAGCCGTCGTTCCTGGCGCCGCCTCGGTCATTGCTTAAGGTTTCTAATTGCTTGGCAAAGACAACTCAGTTAGCATGCCAGCTTAACAGCTTATTTTGGCCTGTGCTATTCTGGGGAGCTAACATCTAATGTAATAAATCCAAGCAGTGTGTTACCAATAAATGCTGTTATCATTCGATGCAATTTTTTCTTCCTAGTCATTGGCCGAAAGTCCACCACGTGACCTGCAAATAGCTGCCTACAAACAATGGTCTGCTCATGCGGAGTACCGTCTAAACGTGTTTTGCTACAAATAATATTCTGCTCATGCGTAATTATAACCTCGCTCTTGTGTGAAAAATGGCAGATCGCTTTTTTGAGCTATAGATCAGAGAGTGATTTAAATATGAAAAAAAAAATGTTGCTCGATTGATAAAACAATTATTGAACTCAGTTATTGCAAAATATCGTGATTTTGTCAGTATCTCGCAGATCAATTATTTTCTTCAGCTTTCGGCTGCGGCACATTATTGATCTGCTCGCCACTGACAAATTACGATATTTTGCTCAACGTCGTTCAATAATTGTTGATTCTCCTTCTGCCCAGGTGCATACAGCGAATATAATATGAGTCGTACTCGATAGCTGAACGTTTTTGTCAAGGGAGGCGAGGCGAATGGCACAACAAGACACTATTTGAAATGCAACTCAACTCATTTTAATGCCTACTGCATGTAAGACGCATACAGCTGGAAAGCACATATTCAGTCCAAATATGGTAAGACAGGCCATATACGCAACAGGGGGCGTCTGCTGAGAAGCATTTACAAAGTCATTCTGTTTCGCGTGTTGCCAAGATCCACACTTTAAGGCATTGTCTAACATTTATTGAAAATTAAGGAAACTAAAACAAAACCCAACCAATCTAAAAGCAGTCAATAAACTCAACTCCAAATTAAAAAAAAAAAAAAAAAAAAAAAAAAAACAGTTGCGAGGGGCAGAAGTTTCTCTCAAGAAATCGCTCTATTTTTGGTGGTAACTAAGGCTAGATACTACAAGCTACATAACAAACAAGTTTACGATAAAGATCTATTCATCAAGTAACTGGAATCTGAAAATAAGGCTTAACTGGTAAGTTCTATTTCAGTCGTGTCAAATGTTTACTTATTCAAGTCTCAAAAAAGCCATTGAAATAGCTTTCAAACAGCACAATGCCATCACAACCGGCAAAATAGAACATGTTGTTCCTCCAATCTATTGGAACGTCGCTGAATAAAGT
Source organism: Orbicella faveolata (assembly GCF_042242905.1). NCBI lineage: Eukaryota > Metazoa > Cnidaria > Anthozoa > Scleractinia > Merulinidae > Orbicella > Orbicella faveolata. The sequence goes on from NW_028301558.1 coordinate 20,129,945, forward strand.
AATACCAACGAGATTAATGTGGCTAAAATTATAGACACTGTTTCCACGAGCTGGTCCTAAGCATTAATATTGGAAAACTTCAAAGGAAAACATTCTTACCCAACGTGGAGCCTTTAACAAATTTTGAACCTTTACACTGTAGTTTTGAGTGTAGAGGTAAAAGAGAGGATTAAAGACAATTTAAGATTCATAACCTTTAATAGATTTTAAAGCCTGCAGTTTGCCAAAACAAAGCTAGTTTTTAAATTTCTGATCAGTCTGGCAAGACCGTTGTGACCGTCTGTATATTCTATCAAATTTGTGTGAAGCATCGCCAAAACTTTCAAATTAAAAGTCATCCTTGACGCATTGAGGTGTCACCCAGTGCTGGGCTTAAAATCAATCCCAAATACTATTCGTTTTACCACAAGAATCTTTAAATAAAAGGAAACACAATGTAACTAATAAACGGGTAGGTTTCAATGAATGATGTTTGGTCCGTCGTAAAAAAAAGCTAGGAAGCAGATAAAATTTTTGTCATATAAAATGTATACCAGTCATTATTCATTTTGCTTTTTGTCAATGGAGTTAGAGATTAAATTGCTGCTGTCTGCAGATAATATTTATCATTTTGGTGTGTAATGACTTTTTCACAACTATCTTTAATGAAAGCGAAACTGAGGCAAATTACGCATAATGTTAAATGTCGATTTTGCCGTCCGCTCAAGTTCACTCTCACCATCTTTAAATCCGCTGTTAAGTTAGAAACCGTGCCCTAGGAAATTTTATCACACGTGCGATAACTATAGTTTACTACCTGTATGACTGTATGAGAGCAGTTGCAAAGGCCCTGTCCACATCACGTCGGAGAAATTTGTAAACGCAGCTGTATTTTTTGGGTTAGGCCTACCGTCTGCATTAATATCCGTCACGAAAATGGAGCTTTTCGAAAACGCTCTTCAAACTGGAGGAATTTGAAAACGCTGGCGTTTCGTTTTCGTGTGGACAGTACTGTTTTGCAAATGGATCTTTTTGAAAACGATGACATCACGATATTCATGTGATTTGCCTTCCCGAAATTTCCTCGAACACAAATCCAAAATGACCGGAGGTTGCTGCGTTCAGTTTATATTTGCATATTTTATTCCAAGCACTTTACAAGTTATTCACTTTGAAGACATAATTTGGCGTCTGTAGTCTAAACGCTGGTAAATTTATGGAAAACTAATGTGTCAAGGAATATCCTAATTAAAGTACTGAGGTAACCAATCACAGGCAGGCATGCATATTCCTGGCAACATCTAAAGTGATAAATCAGAGACCTGCTGACTATGGCTATGTAAACGAAAAGGTCCTTTATTTTACTTTCAGCACATTTGAATAGGAGAGTCTTCGCTGGCTTCATTGTCTGCAATTTTCCTCATTGAATTTGCTATACAAAAAATTAACTTCAAACATTTAATTAAGAGCTAGTGAAACTTAGTAATTGGAAATGTTTGGCTCTTTGGGTGTCATATTCCGAGAGAAATTGGCAAAAGTGCTAATAAGCTCACACAGTCAAAGATTTCCGCTTTTAAAGATTCTCCATTTTAAAGATCCCCGCTTTTAAAGATTCCCCATTTTAAAGATTCTCGCTTTCAAAGATTCCCCGTTTTAAAGATTCTCGCTTTCAAAGATTCCCCATTTTAAAGATTCCCCGTTCCCCGTTCCCCGTTCCCCGTTCCCCGTTCCCCGTTCCCCGTTCCCCGTTCCCCGTTCCCCGTTCCCCGTTCCCCGTTCCCCGTTCCCCGTTCCTCGTTCTCCATCCCATTCCATTGCTATTCCTCTATTCCCCGATTCTCCGTTCACCGTTTTAAAGATAGCCATTTATACAGGGCCCCTATGGATACCAGCCTCTTAGCTGAACGGGCTACCCCGTTTAAATAAAGTTTTACTTTACTTTACCGAGACGAAGCCGAGGTAAATATCTCATGAAGATTCAGTCACCAATGTTCACTAGGGCGAATCATTGTTTTAGTATAGTTTTCAGAGGTGAATGCCCGGAGCTGCAAAATAACGAACTAAACCAAGGAACCACAGAAGCAGCTGCTTGTTTGCATAAACGTATGCAGCGGTACTTGAAAACGCCGGCTTCGCATTTAAGTGTGGATGGAAAACAATTTGAAAACCGAGCTTTCCGAAAACGATGATGTTACACGATGATGGTGTGATTTTCCCGCCCAAAATTTTCCTCCAACACTAAACATTTGATACGTTTTGAGAGTAAAAACGCCGTTTTCAAATTTCTCCGCCGTAGTGTGGTGGGTGCCTCAGAAAAATAAATTTCCGGAGCTCGATCTGACCTGTTGGCGATCAATGAAACTACTGTGTCTACGATTCTTAAATGCCTTAAACACGAGGTTTTTAACGCATTTGTGGCTCAAGGTCGACAGTAGTCACTTTGAAAATTCCCCCCTGCTTTCAAATATCCTGGACTTGAAGCGATGTCTTTCGAATAAATGAAAATTTCATCTAACAACTGACTGCCATTTTACTTGCCAAAATGGCAAACGGTGGTGAGCTTTTTTCACCGTCAATGTAACGCCATAAGCCGAACTTTTCGACCAATCAGAATGTCCAATTCAAATGTTCACCTCTGGATATTGTACTCACACTATAAATCCTAGTATGCAGCCAGAGCAGCTCTTATGAGCTAGTATGTTTGTGGTGTTTATATTTCAAAAGACAAAGACACGAGTGAGACGCTAATCAATTCATGCCATGAAAACGGGAATTAACCGGACAAAGATGATTTCCAGTCCGTACTTCGCAGTCTCAGCACCCTAATGTAGCCACTTCTCTCTCGTGAGAACGCACCGCGCTAAACAGCAGCAGAATAAAAAATTACTGATGTCGTAAATTACTGGGAATGTCAAAAGAGTAATTTATTGAGTTAGAAAATCCTTATCTGACAAAAATTTTGCATATGATAATTATCAGAAAAAATCGATCCATTTAAATTTATGAGCTAACGTATAAAGAGAAAATTAACGCAACGTAAAGTAACGTAACTCATCGGATAAAATTTGCGCACTTTTTTCCCATTGGCGCTGTGGGGATAATTTTGATCTGAATTTGACCAAAGTCTATTTTTTTTAAGCTTCGTCTGGGTGAAAAATAAAATTGAACGCTTTTGGTCAAAATGTCCCATTACGCTTAGTCAATTATTAGAACATAAATCTGCTCCATTTGATCGTGTTTCTCACGATACTAAAGAATACGGAATTTGGTTTTGCATTTTCGTGCGAGTAATTACATGCAGGTGAAACTCCATGGTTTTTGTAGGTGTTAAGTGTTAAAGAGAAGATGAGCGGGATTAAAGTAATTTCCATATATTAGTGTTCACTGACTTGTCCACTCATGAATGTCTTGCGAATTTCTTTACGTCATGAAAAGTATCTGGAGGGGTCATTTTCAAGATTTATTAAAGTCCTGAAGAAGTGCCGTCATTTTATTGTCTAATCCAAGAAAAAACAGGCCTAATTACTTTCTTTTTCAGTAAACGTTTCGTGAAAGAAGAAATTCTACGAGAGGTTTTATTTACGAAGTAGTGCTATTTCAGCGGTTTAAGTCACGAATTTCTTTTTTACGCGGTAATTTATATATTCTGACAGGCAAGGAATACATCGTGAATGAATTTTATTGGCGGATTACTTCCGGGTAACTTTGTACTCTTGTTGTGGCAGAAAAGTCTGAATTTTATTATGTATATGCAGCTCTTTAGTGAAGATAACAATTTTAAGTTCTTTTGCATAACACGAGCGATCATTTATCATCATAGACGTGGATTTCACAACAAAAAGGAAGAGATATCGTTCTATCATGAATATTTTATGTTTTGTGAATTCAGGATTGGAGAGGATCTGAGACAATATCCCGTTTTCCATCTTTTTTTTCCTTCTCAAAACAAACACACACGTTGCAGACTTGTAGTGCCTCTTTTTGGGTCGTTAAAACCTATTTTACAGTTCCTCCTGATTAATGTTGGCGACATCTGTTTTGATCTCCAAGAACCGGCCGTTTTGAGTTGTTCTAGTAAGATTTTTAAAGAAGGTCTTACTGCATTTCATGAAATCAAAGTAATGTTTCTATCAGTCCAAAGTCAATTACAAACGGACGCAATTTGCATTGTTTGATAATATTTTCCATGAGGTTTTGCTTTTATAGTCATGGAAAGTTCAGTTGGTGTTCAAAATAATTCGAAACAACATTAAAAAAAAAAAAAAAAAACCGGCAGAAGTCCACCATCCACCATGTGGTCCAGTCCAATTGGATCGGATCCTAATTCTACCAAAACCTCATTAAATTTTGATAATTTATCTTGAGATCGGTTAAAATGTTCAGCGAATCGCTCTCTGATATCAGTTCTCGACCAAGCTGTCAGAGAAGTTACTTCCAGCGCCAGCGTGAGCTAGCTAGACTTACAATTAAGATCAAGAGCCAAGTGAGAATATTTAATTTTGTCACTCAGCAACTTTACGCCAAACATTTCAGGAAGGTAAGTTCAACTTTTTGTGCGTCGCTTTATTGATTGGCTTTTTGGCGGAAGAGGTTTTCCAGAAGAACCTTTTTTCTGTCCACGCATTGTTTGAGTCTAAGCACAAGACAAAAGTCGATTTAAGATGCTTAATAAATTTTGACGTTCGTGGCGAAAAACATTTTGCTAGCTTTAACTTGCAAAACTAGCATGAAAACTTTAAAGATTTGAGAGAATTTCGCAACTGGCGAAAGCCTAAATTCGACCGGACACCAAAGTGAGTAAAGTATTTAATAATTTACGTTTCACTAAATTAGAGGAAAATAAAATAAAATAAAATAAAATAAAATAAAATAAAATAAAATATCGTTTTTGGAGAGCCAGTTGCGGTGCGGGACTCTCCAAAATGACAGACAGACACTAGAGATACGCACAACCGAACAATGAATTCATAAAGTAAAAGATAACTTACAAAGGTGTTCAATTTACATTATTCCTTAATATTTAGAGATTCCATTGATAACCAAAAGCGACATCAACTTAAAATTGGAAACCAGACTAAACATATGTACGTACTTGCTCAACAGATATTTTCATTTTCAGTTTCAATGGAACGCGGTTATCTAGGAGTCGGTCTTGCACAACAATTTACACTGCGTGAAAGCCAAAATATTCTAGAGTATTCTAGACTCGAATATGTGATTGTGACGCAATAGAATCCTAGAGTATTCAAGCCGCACACAACACGTGACGTACACCTGAAATATTCGTGTCGAATATGGTGGAATACGCTCCGTTCATAATCGTTCGAGGATTTTCGTTAAAGTATACCACACATCTGTCGTAATCCTAGCGTATGACGGCGAATCCTCTGTAAAAAGAACTTTATAAAAGAAGGTAACAGTTCGGGTGCATAGCATTCTCCTGGAAGCAAAATTTAGACTATGAATTCAAAGTATATGCGATCTGCGCGTGTATACGTTTATCCTGGAATACGTGATCTTGACGCCAAAGCTATAGAATTCTAGAGTATTCAAGGCGTTTACAACCGTGACGTGGACCTGGAAAATTCTTATTGAATATGGACATACGCAGGAGCACGACCGTGTATTCGTTCGTTGACCAGAACTATTGTACTTTTTTGGTTCATGTTGTCGGCGCAGCGCATGTGTTTTGCTTGAGTCAAGAAATTGACACGCTTTGTTGTAACTTCGAATTCCACTCATTCGGTTTTGACCGACGCTTTCGGGGTAATCACTACAAAGCGATTTCTCTTTGTGTGACCCGTCTCGTCTGAAATGGTTAACACAGCACGAAACCACAAATTGGACACTACGGGATACGTAAAGTTCCGCAAAGTTAAACTGATTAGAGACACGTAAAGCTGCGCAAAGTTTGGTTAGTAAGAGGAATCAAGTTCGTTTCGGAGAAGTCTTGGTGTATTCAGTGGAGAAAGTCCCGAGACCTACAGACAAATATCTTTTCTCTGTGGGATGAGTTTAACTCCGGAGCCCGCAGGCAACGAAACTCCTAAATAACGGCCCAATAGCTTCCTCAGTCGACTCCCTGCCATCATATCAACATTGCATTACGCTTGAACAAGAAATCACAAAATGTATTACGGAAAACACTTTAATCAGATTTTTTTCCTTGAGGTTACTTTTGAAACGAAATTGACCTTGAATGTGTTTCGAAACGACTTGTAACGAAATGAGAGAAACGACCTACATCAGCATTCTGAGTGTCCGACCTTCAACAAGCACGGATCAGCGGTTTTCCACATTAGATACCAGGTTCTCTCGGTTCTCGCGCCATTTTTTTGGCGTCCTTTTTGAAAGGTGTGAAATGTTGAAGCTTGCACCGTTCTCTTGGTCCTTTTTCACTGTTTAAAAACTCTACTTTGGCGGACAAAATTCAGTTTATCTTCACTTCTTCTCTGTGCACGATTTCAAGCAGTTTTTGGTGGCATACAGCTGATGAAAACATCGATACATACGGAGGTACGAGTCAACAACAACAGGTAAAACGTAAGCCATTGTTGTCTTCCCGGGTTGTCTTGTACGTACGAGTAAGTTAAGCTTAAGTTTTCAGGGTAAAGTTCAGTTGTAATGTTTGCTTAAGATGTGTGGAATTGCCTCTGGTTGTAAATGTTTCTTTATCAAGCAGAAGTTATACATTGGAAGTAAATGTAACCTTGATATCAAGAGGGACAGCAATGGGAATGATGGTGAATTAATAATGGTAATTGAATTGAGTGGAGTGCAATTTGGTCTGAAATCATACGCGTGATTTCAAAATCGAACGAGCGCGCAGCGCGAGTTCGATTTGAAATCACAAGTATGATTTCAGACCAAAATTGCACGACCCGAAGTTCAATTACCACTTTATTAAAGTCATTTTGAAATCGCACAGTTTAATAGCCCAGTACCAGTATTTATTGAACCAATAGCCGGTTTGTCAAAAAGCGGAACCGGAAACGCGTTTACATCTCATTTTGAAAACATGAAGACTTACATGTCAACGTCATGTGTCAAAAACTCATTCGAGCGTAACGAAGGAAAAACACATTCCATCTCAAGCGGTTAAAATTTGCTCAAGTCATTAGCAAAACAAAACAGTCCACTTGAAAGTTCAATCTTCGTCATCCGACTCAATGATGTAAGCCCTCCGTTTCTTCCGTGGTTCTGACTTCTCATTGACGTCTTTGGAGTAGAAATTGAACGTGCAACCCGTGTAACTCGCCGATGGAACGGGGCTGCCAGAAGAAGTGAAAGCTGCCATGCGGTACTGGAACTGCGAAGGAAAGCTTGGTGGAAATCCGGACCATCCAGTTGGCTGAAAATCAGGATTGAAGCCCATCATTGCCTGATGTATTTGGCCTTGTTGTTGGTGAATAGGAGCCAGTGGTGCTCGTTGGCGCTGGACTGCAAGTGCTTGATTGGAGGTTTCATTTGCACTGGTTTGGTTGGAGACCTCGTTTGGACTTTTTTCGTTATGCCCTTCTTTATATCGGAATTCACTGATTATGTGAGACAGTTCTTTCCTTTGGTTCTCATTTATTTCATCGTAGTCGTCTAAGGAAGATTCACGAGCATGGCCTGTTATTTCGCAGATGACATTGCGTGGTTGACCAGAATTCTTCAGTTTTGACACCAATGTTTTCCTCATGCTGTGGTTCGTCAACTTCTTATTTGTCTTGAGACAGGAGGCCATGGATTTCATGATATTGCCGATGGTGTTTTGTCCCATTCGAATTTTGGTGTACCAGACATCTGGTGACTGAGGACGATTTATGACGCTCAGATAGAGAGGCCCTGTGTCCTTCATTCCCTCCGGTCGCTTAGACAACCAAAGCTTCAAGAGCCGCACTGGATCGGTTTTTCCGCCGTCGGTGCTGTACATAACCTGTGGTGTAGTTCTTCGCCTGATTGACAGACCACCGCTTCGTGTTTTGGTTGGACCTTCGCAGAACTCTACGACTTCAGTGCCATCTTCTTGCTGTCTTATCACAAGGTCCTCCACGTACGCGTCGTAGTGTTCCTGGCGACCGCGTAAGCCAAGTTGTTCAGTCAAGTTTTTAAAGTTCACATTGGTCAGTACCTTTCCATTGAAATCCCCCAGCTGACCTTTCTCCCACAGGGCAGATTCCTCGTCTGGTGTTAGTGGCTGGGCTTTGTTTGGTCTCTTACCCTTTCCTTGCTGGCGCAGAGAAAGTGGCTTCGCGTTGAGGACTTCTTGTGAGTTATGGAACTCTCTCGATCGCACGATACTCAGTGGATAGTTTTTGTCCTTTAGATGACGTTCAATCGCACTTTGCATGATTTTCAGTGATTCTGGCTCGTAATCATCTCCGTCCCTTTTTTTCGCTTCGGCGTAGAACTTCGTCAGGACCTTGTCTAACTCTTCCGGCGACATTGTTTCGATGCTGACATTTTCAAGATGGCGGGACTTTGCCCAGCTTTGGAACACGTTCATCCACTGTTTTGTAGAGCGGGACGTATTTTTATTCACTGCAACAGACTTCAGCTCTTGTATTTCATCGCTTGACACTACAGGAAACCTCGAGACGTCTACTTCATTGGTTGTCTCTGGATTTGTTGCTGTGTTTTCTTCGTTTGTTTCTGTTTTCCTGGACTCGGGATCACACGGAGCTTCTTCAGCAGATGGTAAAGAAATATCGCCAAAATAATCGTCACAAACTATACTGAAAGTTGGAAACGACTCCCGGAAAAGTTGATTTTCAGCCTGGAGGAGCTGTTCATCATCATTTAGATAATGTAAGTAATTAAATTCATCCATTTTTCAAACTTTACGAAATTTTGGCAACAAAAGTTGCCAAATTTGCCAAACAATGGCTTTTTTGTCTTTCATTTTCCTGCAATGTGATTGGTTAATTTAAAAAAGCCTTGAAAAGTGATTGGTTGTTTTGTTTTAGTGTCCCATTCTCATTGGCTGAGAAAAAGATGCGATTTGGAGCAAAAAATAGTGCGATTCGTGAATAAATCGCACCATTGAGAGCCAATCAGATTGCAAGGATAGCCAGTGATTTCAAAATGGATTTAATAAATAATGGTAATTGAACTGAGTGGAGTGCAATTTGGTCTGAAATCATACGCGTGATTTCAAAATCGAACGAGCGCGTAGCGCGAGTTCGATTTGAAATCACAAGTATGATTTCAGACCAAAATTGCACGACATGAAGTTCAATTGCCACTTTATTAGATCCATTTTGAAATCGCACAATTTTATCGCCTTAATTTGTAGACTTTTGGTGTATTGTTCCAGTAGCCGGTTTGTTAAAAAAAAAAAGCGGAACCGGAAACGCCTTTACGTCTCATTTAGTATGCAAAACGATGTCATGTGACGAAAACTCATCCGAGCATGACAAAGAAACAAGCGGTTTTGAAGTCAGAAGGAAAATAGTCTGCTTCAGGTATAAAAGTTCAATTCTCGTCGCTTGAATCAATGATGGAAGGTCTTTCTTTCTTCTGTGGTTGAGGCTGAGACTTTTCATTGTCTTTGGAGAAGGAATTTGAAGGTGCATCCTGCGTAATTCTGCGATGGATTTCTTTTGAGTTGTGAAACTCCCTCGAGTGCACGATGCCCAGTGGATGGTACGTTTTTTTCTTTCATACCGTTTAATTGCATGATTTTAAGGGAGTCCAGCTCGTTATCATCTCCGTTTCTTTTTGTAACCTCGGCGAAGGACTCAATACTCAGGACCTTGTCAAGTTCTTGCGGCGCCATTTGTTTCAAGATATTTCCAAGATGGCGGGACTAACACCAGCTTCGTAAGACGTTCATTCATTCACTGTTTTGTGGAGCGGGGTGTATTTTGACTATGTTTATTCACAGCGACAGAGTTGAGCTCTTTTGTTGCTTCGTTTGAAACTACCAGAAACCTGGAAACATCTATCTTCTTGAGATGGCCCTGAATTTGTTGTTGTGTGGTTTTCGTTTGTTTATGTTTTACTGGACTCGGTATCATACGGATTTTGAGCAGATGTTGAAGAAAAATCGCCAAAATATTCATCAAAATGGACACTGAAAGTTGGAAACTTCGATTAAAGTAGGTGTTCAGCCTGAAGGAGCTGATAATCGTCATTTAGAAACTGTAATTAAGAGTCCCTGTCCATAAAAATGGAAAATAACTCGGCAAGGGTCGAAAATTCGATTTCGCTCATATTTTTATGGTAGATAGGCTAGGGCATGACAAAAACTACTGGATAGTTTTTTTTGGCAAAATATCCTTTTATTTCAAAGAAATATGCAAATTACCAAATTCCGTTAAAATCGTCATTTGACGCACCATTTTATTAAACAAGTTTGAGAGCCTCGCATGCAAAACCACATCATTCTTCCGTCTTTAAAACACTCAAATATTTTTTTGCAATGTTTAAATGTGTACTGGGTTGATTTTAGGGAATGTTGCGTTGTCTTTTTGGGTGCACAATAATTAAATTTCGAAGACATGTATTTCATTCACTTAAAAGTACTTCGTGAATATAATTAATTTTCACCATGTGCGAAACCTTCAAACGGACCAAGCTTCTGGTGGTTGAATCGCAGAAGGATGGTCTACAGATTCCTGTAAAAATTTCTTTGGGCAAATGATTGTGAGCGACGCGAGAGCTTTTCAAAGTACGTCAAAAATGCAAATATTTGACCATCCGTCGTCAAATTTCAATTTACGGGTTAGGCGTATATTTTAGCATGCGCCACATGACTTGACCTATGTTAAGTTGAAATAGACACAGAGCTGATAATTTCGAAATGTTCTAACCTTATTTGCTGTAAAAGGCAGGTCCAAAGCCGATTTGATGTGTTTCTAGTCGACTCTCACCATTCGTCGCACATAAAGCAGATCTTTGCTTTTGTTTACACAAGGTTAACGTCCGATGTACACCGCCTACTGTCAACCTATTATTGGTCGAATACTATGAATCTGTGACCATCTTTCTGCGCATATGAACATCACTGTATCTAAGTCTAAAACGGCTGAGTCATTTGTAGATAGTTGCTTGCTTTGCGCTGCGCCAAAATATTGCCTTTGATCGCTTGCTGACCATTGCTGACTGGCGCAGCACAATCTTACAGCAGTTATTGTTCGTCACGCAATGCTGTCACGGCATATGCTGCACATTTTGATCTATTTTCTATGGAGTACTCTCAGGATAATAGAAACAATTAAATCATTGTTCATCTGTTTTTTCATATATATAATAATATATGTGTATATTTATATAATGATATTCTATGGTGTACGTGGCTTCGGTCCAAATCACGTTTGTTGTACGTTCTGATGTTTCAGACAACAGCTGATAAAGCTAGTACCTGTACTCACTAAAATTTTAAGAAAATCGCCATAAAAAAATTATAGATTAATGAAGCAAGAACTAGCTGAAATAAAAATAGGAAATCACAACGTGTCTAATTGGTGAGAAAAACAGACTAAATTTAATAAGTAATTACGTGAACAAATAGCCCTGGCCATGCCATTTTATTTGGCGTAGTTTGTTTGCTTAGTGGCGAGGCATTGGTATGTAACAGAAAATAGAGGACTGTTGTCAATACAGTCCAAAATTATCGTCAGTAAAATATTGTTAATAAAACACCTATTGACCAGTTACCTCCGCGGCCATCATTTGGTCATTCCGATAAGGGTTTCATTATTGTCTTTACCCCTATTAAGCGGCCACCCAAAATTTAAGAACTTTGTTTTGGAAAGGGCGATGGCAGATAAGAGTCTGAAATTGAAGGTGCATGACGAGTGATAATTCAAACACACGTCTATCATGATTGTATTGAATTGACTCCATGTTCGCCAAGAAATTTATAGCCCGATGGTGAAAAATTAAATATTCAAGGTACACCAACCTCTATTTAAGCGGTCGCCACCCATTTCCCCGGGGATAGCCCACTGTATTACATGTAAACCAAAAATAATTGCATAGCGCGAAAAGACCTAGGTATGAGTTTAGCGTTACAGTATTACGCAGGGGCATGGTAGGTAGCGGTGTCCAGTAAAAGATAACAACAGGGGCAATGGTAAATTATTCATTCTTTTCATTTCTTAATTTAATCTCTTCCTGCTCAACACGATTGTGTGCTCCCAGTGATTCCAAGCCTTACGGAGCCTTACGTATTAGGATAGAAATTGTCCCGCCCCTACCCCCTAAAATGGGATGACAGAATTGCGTGACGAATAAGGAACCGCTGCAAGCAAGGATTCAAGCCATCAAACCATGATGATCAAACGTAATATTTTGGTGTAGTGCAAAGCAAGCAACTATCTACGAATGACTGAGCCGTTTTTGACTTAGATGCAGTGGTGATCATATGTGTCGAACGAGGGTCACAGATTCATCGTATTCGACCGTTAAATAAGTTGACAGTTGGCGATGTACATCGGACGTTATGTAAACAAAAGCAAACTTCTGCCTTATGTGCGACGAATGGTGAGAGAAACACGTCAAATCGGTTTTGGACCTGCCTTTTACAGCAAGTGAGGTTAGAACATTTCGAAATTATCAGCTCTGTGTCTATTTCAACTTAACATAGGTCAAGTCATGCGGCGCATGCTAAAATATACGCCTAACCCGTAAATTGAAATTTGACGACGGATGGTCAAATATTTGCATTTTTGACGTACTTTGAAAAGCTCTCGCGTCGCTCACAATCATTTGCCCAAAGAAATTTTTACAGGAATCTGTAGACCATCCTTCTGCAATTCAACCACTAGAAGCTTGGTCCATTTGAAGGTTTCGCACATGGTGAAAATTAATTATATTCACGAAGTACTTTTAAGTGAATGAAATACATGTCTTCGAAATTTAATTATTGTGCACCCAAAAAGACAACGCAACATTCCCTAAAATCAACCCAGTACACATTTAAACATTGCAAAAAAATATTTGAGTGTTTTAAAGACGGAAGAATGATGTGGTTTTGCATGCGAGGCTCTCAAACTTGTTTAATAAAATGGTGCGTCAAATGACGATTTTAACGGAATTTGGTAATTTGCATATTTCTTTGAAATAAAAGGATATTTTGCCAAAAAAACTATCCAGTAGTTTTTGTCATGCCCTAGCCTATCTACCATAGGAATATGAGCGAAATCGAATTTTCGACTCTTGCCGCGAAATTAAGAATTTGTCTGATTTTTACAGGCAGGCACTCTTAATTACATTCGTCAAGTTTTTTGGAAAAAAAAACCACAATAACAACAAAGTTTTGGCAATACTAGTTGCTAAATTCTCCACACAATGGCTTTTTGCCTTTCATTTTCCTGAAATTTTATTCTTTACTTTAAACTAATCTTGAAATCTGATTTGTTGTTTTGTTTTACTGTCCCATTTTCAATGGCTGAGAAAAAGATGCGATTTAGAGCAAAAAATAGTGCGATTTGTGAATAAATCGCACCATTGAGAGCCAATCAGATTGCAAGGATAGCCAGTGATTTCAAAATGGATTTAATAAATTCACGAATCGCACTATTTTTTGCTCCAAATTGCATCTTTTTCTCAGGCATTGAGAATGGGACAGTAAAACAAAACAACAAATCAGATTTCAATATTAGTTTAAAGTAAACAATAAAATTTCAGGAAAATGAAAGGCAAAAAGCCACTGTGTGGAGAATTTCGCAACTAGTATTGCCAAAACTTTGTTGTTATTGTGTTTTTTTTTTTCCAAAAAACTTGACGAATGTAATTAATTACAGTTTCTAAATGACGATTATCAGCTCCTTCAGGCTGAACACCTTCTTTAATGGAAGTTTCCAACTTTCAGTGTCCATTTTGACGAATATTTTGGCGATTTTTCTTCAACATCTGCTCAAAATCCGTATGATACCGAGTCCAGTAAAACATAAACAAACGAAAACCATACAACAACAAATTCAGGGCCATCTCAAGAAGGTAGATGTTTCCAGGTTTCTGGTAGTTTCAAACGAAGCAACAAAAGAGCTCAACTCTGTCGCTGTGAATAAACATAGTCAAAATACACCCCGCTCCACAAAACAGCGAATGAATGAACGTCTTACGAAGCTGGTGTTAGTCCCGCCATCTTGGAAATATCTTGAAACAAATGGCGCCGCAAGAACTTGACAAGGTCCTGAGTATTGAGTCCTTCGCCGAGGTCACAAAAAGAAACGGAGATGATAACGTGCTGGACTCCCTTAAAATCATGCAATTAAACGGTATGAAAGAAAAAAAACGTACCATCCACTGGGCATCGTGCACTCGAGGGAGTTTCACAACTCAAAAGAAATCCATCGCAGAATTACGCAGGATGCACCTTCAATTTCGTTCTCCAAAGACAATGAAAAGTCTCAGCCTCAACCACAGGAGAAAGAAAGACCTTCCATCATTGATTCAGGCGACGAGAATTGAACTTTTATACCTGAAAGCAGACTATTTTCGTTCTGACTTCAAAACCGCTTGCTTCTTTGTCATGCTCGGATGAGTTTTCGTCACATGACATCATTTTGCATACTAAATGAGACGTAAAGGCGTTTCCGGTTCCGCTTTTTTTTTTTAACAAACCGGCTACTGGAACAATACACCAAAAGTCTACAAATTAAGGCGATAAAATTGTGCGATTTCAAAATGGATCTAATAAAGTGGCAATTGAACTTCATGTCGTGCAATTTTGGTCTGAAATCATACTTGTGATTTCAAATCGAACTCGCGCTACGCGCTCGTTCGATTTTGAAATCACGCGTATGATTTCAGACCAAATTGCACTCCACTCAGTTCAATTACCATTATTTATTTCAATTTTGCCTAATGGAGAACTGTTGAAGCACTCGATAATAAAGTGTGTGGGGACCTTTATAATTTCATGACCGCATAGTTCTTTTGTGGTACAACATTTAGTGAAAACGTCGACCATATGCGGTTTTTAATAACGCAAATCTATTATTACAAATGTCCAGTAAGTGAAATATAAATGAAATCTTTTTATGGAAAAAACACGTGACGTAAGTCTTTGCAGTAATTCCGACAAAATGTGTCCCTAATTGCAGGCTAACCGCGTAAGGTTGTCTTTTTCCACTAAAACTCTTTTAAGCTGACTTCGGGACTCCGACTCGACCCCATATATCAAAATATACCCTGCGAGAAGTTCCCTTCTATTTCTGCCCGGTGGGAGACGAGTGGAGAACTTCTGCTCACACCTGCGCTCGATTTTCCATCATACGTGCACCAACTACGTCAGCATGTCGCATGTGTCAGGCTTTTTCATAAGAAACGTACATGCGCAATTATTTTTTTTAGTTATTTTGGATTCCGACTTAAATTCCGACTTTTTCACCGTTTATTTGCAAGAGAAACTACAGAAATTCGATTAAGCTCTAGAAGCACCAGGTGAAAACGAAAGCAGGCGCCGAATTAAACTGGATTCATTCAACCTCGCTGTAGCCCCGCGCGTGCTTCGAAAGTTGCACACAAGCTGACAAAAACCCTAAACTCAATAACCAGTCTTTTAACCTTCACATGATGCTCCTTTGATAACGAATAGCTTGTTAAGATGAAGCTACTGTTTCTGGAGGAAGCTATATTGTTGCACTCTTCTTCTCTTCTGTCTGATGCAAAAGTACAACAAAAGTAAGGGTTTCATAGCATTTTTGTGCAGTTTTGAGGCGTAACCAGCGTTGCTAAATAGCTTTGTCCTCAATTAAAACCCAAAAAATTATGAGGAAAGACTGTGCATCAATATTGATATTAATCTTGTTCAAATTCTTCACGTGAGACACGTCGAGTGTGAATCTTCGTCTGCCATTTTGATTTAAACAAAAATCAAAAACCGCTAACCTAACAGCCCGGCTGCATGCATCTTGCACCAGCTTGATCTGCCCCACGGGGAGAGGGATCTGGTTTCTTTTTCACAGGAAATTAATCAATTGTCTACTAAAACATTGTGAAATATGGAAGCAAGGCCAATTTAAGCACTAAAAGCAGCTCCGGTTTCTCAAAATTGATAGAAAACTAGAAATTGCCCAGAATGCAAAAAGTTGCTCGAAACGAAAATGTTGCTCGAAACACAAGAAGTTGCCAAAAAGTTGCCGAGCAACTTGTGGAAAACCGTCGCTATAGTTTCCGTTGTGCTTTTGCTTGTGCTTGTACTTATGTCGTAGTGAAAACCAGGCTTTGCAGCAAATTAATTTTGAACAGCCACAATTAACCACTATAAAACAAATAAACAAACCAACAGATAAGCAAATAAACAAGTAAATAAGCAAAAACAATAACAAAACAACACCTGACAAAAACAAACAAACAAACAAACAAAAGAACCGAAACCAAGTTTAGCTGGATCCACTATTTGTTCGTTCCTTTAGTAGGCGAAAATGACGACAACACATTTAATGCAGGGAGTCGATGGACTAGCATCCCATCCAGGGGGGAGTAGAAATACTCCTAGTCACTTCATGCTACTGAAACCTGGATAAGTTCCAGCCTGATTGGCCACTTGGCTCGTATGCAGAAAATACAAAATCGCAAGTAGACGCAACTAGAAACCTTTCACCGTTTGGCCACCTAAACGCTCTGTTTTTTTTCTTCTGCCATTAACAGTGTCATTTTTGTTCAAGACAAAGCATATAAATCCCACGACAAAGGCTAAGAGCTTAATAGAATTTCTTTTTTTAATAGTTTAGACTAAAAAGATCCAAAATGTTATGCCATCGAACTTCCACATTGTTCCCTCAACATTTGGACTTGACTTCTTCCGCTGCTGTCGACCCTCGAATAAAAAAGGTAGACTCCAGCTTGAGGTGACTGATTAGTTGGCCAGAATCATAAATTTTGGCCTGAAGGTAAACTCGCGCCTATCTACATGAGATACATGCTGTTGTGGCAAGCCGTAGGGTTTGAGTCGGCCCCGTGACTTTGAGAGCATCACTGCCGGCGTGAAAAATCACTTTTGCTGCGGTGCCTCCCAAATGTACATAAAAGAAGGTTTAGATGAGATTTAGAAGAACAAACAAACAAACAAACAAACAAACAAACAAACAAACAAACAACACGCTTGGAAAAATCGGCTAAGGCCGAGTTCAGACGTCGTGCTTTTGCCGTGCCGAACTAAATTCAGGAATTAAGTTCGTCAAAAGCACGGCAGAAGCACGGCGTCTGAATCAAACTTTTGAATTAAGTTCGGCAAACAGTTAAGTTCGACAAGCTCTGCCGTGCTACACGACTCTGGCACTGCAGCGATTCAAACATCGTGCTTCTGCTGCGCTACACAAAATTCATAGATTATATCAATGTAGCGAGATTGCGTTCCCACGGGGAGTTAGGAGGAGAATTGTTACGAGGCATCAGTAAATCCTGAATTTGATTCGACTCTTGCACGACGTCTGAATCAGAGTTGTTTTCCTGCGGTGTTACAGTCAAACCTAATTGCAATTTAGTTCGGCACGACAGAAGCACGACGTCTGAACTGGGCCTTATCATGTAGATCGATCATCTCTTGATGTCCAATCTGTTCTATACAAAGAGGCGCTCCAATAATGTAACAAAATTGTACACTTTTGGACTCGTTTTTAGCTGAGTATCAGTCCTTAAGCTTCCTTATAACCTTCTCAGCCGCTTTATTTAATTAAAATTCAGTACAGGTGTACTTCTTATTGTGATGTAAACGGCCGTAAATTATGCTAGACCATCCTCTAGGAAAACTACGAGGGCAATCACGTTCTTCCTTGCATCTTGTAGGAAGTAATTAAGGAATATAATCACATTAATAAAAAATAATAGCAAATAAGTGAAGAAATTTTTAACGATATGACACTCCTAACATGATATCAGCTCTGGGTAACATTTAAGTCATGATGTTATTTTACGGCCCGCTTTGGTTGAGAGGGATGTATTGTTTCGTATGGTAAAGGAGCAATTGATTGGAGTAAATTTGATGTAATTTAAGAACGCTTGTCAAGACTTTTGCTATTGTGTTTACATTCTGAAAGGAAATAAAAGCTTAAAAATATTTGCCCCCGATTTGATATCTAGTTTAACCATCTCTCTGACTTAAGATGCAATCAAAGTGAAATGTCAATATCAGCTTTATATTCAACTAAATAGATCCGTCAGGTCATGTTTATGACTTTGTCACGCTTAACTGTAATGTGCCGGAGATAAACAGGATTAAGCTTCAAGATATTACACAATTATGAAATCAAAACAACACCAGCACACTAACTTACATGCGACACACGTTGCCTATTTAATGTTACGACTGGCGGGCTTCGTTAACACCAAACGGTGAAATGATGGTGTTTGCAAGTCACTGATGATTTGTTCGTTTTCTTGTTGTATCGCAGATTAACCATGAACAATTCCTCAGTTCACCAAAGACGAGTACCAACCACTCTCTCGAGCGTGCAAGCTGCATTCTGGGGAACGTCATACAGTATTGTGGCCATCTTGATAATGTTGGTCAACACTGTGTCCATTACTGCGTTTATGAAAACAAAACCACGTCGAAAGCATACCCACTACTTCCTGATCAACTTGTCCATTGCTGACTTCATGGTCGGAGCCTTGTCCGTTCCTCTGTTTATCTCCTACCTGGTGCATCCAGAGACGTGGAACCAGAGCCTCATGTTGCCGATGATTCATTCAACAGTGGATATCTTGTCTGGACTTGCGTCTGTGTTCACTCTGGTGATTGTGTCCCTAGAGAGGCTCCTGGCTGTCTCGATTCCATTCAAATACAGGATGATACCCAGAAAGGCTTACTTCTGTTGTGTTGCGGCGGCGTGGTGTCTCGCTGGATGCGTGGCAGCCATTAGCATTGCGTTTTACTTGCGGATTGTGAGAGAAGCCTTCTACACCGCTGTGATTCTCTCGCTGTCCTTGTCGTTGACTGTAGCCTGTTTTGCTTACATAGCCATCATTTTTAAAATCAACCAGAAAAATAACAGTGCAAAAGATAAGAAGGATTTAACGGTTGAACGTCGGCTGAGCATGACCTTGCTGTGTGTCACGGCTATTTTCGTCCTTTCGTGGCTTCCCTTTCAACTCATCTTTATTTTAGTTCACTTTTGTAAGACATGCGTCTTTTCTGTGAACACTGTGTTCTTTATAAAGCTGTTGCACTACAGTAACTCTTTCATGAACGCCGCGGTGTACACGTTTAGGATTCCAGAGTTTAAGGAAGCCATCATGGTGTCAATTCGTCGTCCAAAACCCCGCAGTGAGGGTCGAGATGTGCTGCTGCAAGATATGACCTACCACAGTACCACGTCAGCGACTCGCGTTCCTTCACAAAAGTCCATTGGTTAGTCCTTATAACACCGCACGGGCAGCTTCGCTTAAACCCGCCCTGATAGATGCTCGGGAAGCAAAAACATGCAACTAGATTTAGGGGACTGCAGTTTTGAATTATAACGAACATGTATGTGCTCATAAGAGCTTGCAACAATGTACTTGCAGAATAAAGTTACCATGGTTTTTATCTGGCATGTCCTTCATTGACAGTTATGATACATTTGTTTTTACTACTGCAACCCGCCCGCTGTGCCATTTTAAGACTTAAAATAAAAACGTTTTTCATTATCCTAGAAATATTTAGGTTACTTAATAATAATAAGTGCAGATGGATAATAAACAATGTTGTCCAGCTTTAATGACTGTCACGGTTAATTCTTATTATAATAACTGTTCTGTTATTTTTACGCTTCTTCCATTTTATTTACAAATGTCGTGTAAGAAGGGCACCGCGGAAATACGTTTTTTTGGGAAGCGATACAGTATTTTGCTGGTCCGCGGTACACCTTAACAAAATAACCTGAGGGGTTATTCTCGCAAGCGGCGTGTCAGTGGTAATTTAAGTTATGTTGTGCACTAAGGCTAAAACCAGGCAGCTTTTGTGTGGCTGTAGCGGTGTTCTGAGGACACCGACTTCTCAAGTTTGTTGAGCTGGTGGGTATAAATCGGTATGTCAAAGGCATTTCGATCACATTCGTCAGGAAGACGACAAAAAATGAACGCACTCGTCTACTTGGGGGCCCGGCCACTCGGTACTAACCGAATTATAGACTAAGCTGGCCGAAGCAGTGCTTCGTATAAATCAGGGACACGTTGTTGCAACAGGTGTAGGACTGAAGCGCCCAAAGGGTTCAAAAATTGGTCTCAACCCGAGGAAGAATTCACCGAGGTATGCGTTATGATACTGTACTTCGGGAAGGCTGGCGAAAATAAAATATTCCCTTTTCACATTTATTTTTGTTTCTTTGTCTCTTCTCATAATTTCGAATTGTTACAGTTCTTTATTTTGTTTTTAGCTCCTCCAAGGTGTGAAAACTGCTTTAAACTAGTTGTAAAGATATAATCGATAAAAGCGCCGTTTTTTGTCACTAACTTGTATATTTTAGCAAAACTTTTCGGCTGACTCTTAAGCCTTCATCAGTTAACCGCTTGATGTTACGCGCGAATTTAAAAACTTTTTTAAAAACTAGTTGCAAAGGTGTTGGGATAAAAAACAAAAAACCGCTGAAGGCTGAAGGCCTGGCTTGCAAAGCTGTTAAAAAGGTAATTAAAAATACATGAATGTTATTGTATGACAGAAAAATACCTACCATAAAATCTTGGTGATAACAACTCACAGTTAATTAAAACCCCATAAATGGATTTCATTTTCAGTTATAAACAGGCTACCCCCCCTGTATTTACACAATTAACAATCTTCTGATTATAAGGCCACCCAGGTTATGAGCCCATCCCCTTGGAACATGAACCTTTGTATAACTTTGTAAACACATGTACTTATTAATATTATACTGGGATTTCCCAAAAGAAAACTTCTCCTATTGTACGTTTTTTTCTACTTTGGCTTAGCAGGAATCCTTTCGAATGCTGTCCATGGGTCATTTCCACAACATCAATGCTGTTGAAAATTTCTGTGGAATACACTTAATGAATTTCCTCACTTTTTGCCTTTCAATTTACTGTATAAAAGCCTGATTTCAAGTGATTCGCAATGACTGGCAGAACTTTTTTTGGTAGTGCAACTTCAAACTCTTCACAAAATGTCACACCGGAAAAATTAATTTTGTCTAACTTAAGTGGTGAACTTACCGATAAACGCAAACTGGCTGGTTGTATCACAACCAGTGATGGCAAGAAAGGGTAGCAGCGACTTCCTGTTCTCCTCGGGCAGTGAGATCTTGTGGACTAGAATGTATCTCTTTGTTCGGGATGTACCGGAGAACATCCAAATTTCTTGACAGAAGTCTTGTCTGTGCGCCAGAAGGAGGACGAGAACATCTGTGCCACAGCACAACACGTTAACCTGCTGATGACCTGTAACAGTTGCGTCTGGAGTCATGGAGTACAACTCGTGGTCTGAAGAGGGCTCCTGCAGACTCTCTCTAGACGCATCGGATGACCACACGTTCAGTATTTCTCTGAACCCTTCACTGACCACCAGCCACGTCCAGGATGCGTCCCATAACGTTGTGACCGTCATTTCAGTCGACAGAAAATGGACAAGACTGGCCTTGTTTTCTTCAACGACAATAAACCTGTCCTAGTTACCAATTCTTTGTTTCCTGCTCTCCACATATCTTCTAATACTCTTGCTCGACTCCCTTGATATAATTTGGAAGCTATCGGTCGAAAACCATTTGTCCCAAAAGTGAGAAACAACAAACGCAGTGAAATTATCACTCCACTCTCCAAATAATAGTGCACCTCTGATGGTGGCTGACGGGTGGCTGACTTTGATGCACATTCTTCTGTAAGTATTGTCAAGATCAGACTTGCTTGATGTTAGTCTCAGGCATCCATCGAAAGTAATAATCGATAGTGGAACAGGAGAAGGTCTTCGTTGTAAGAGAGTGTCCGCATCAACTTCACGGCCAGATTCTAGGGCAACTACCACTCGTCTCAGCAGATCTCTGTCTGCCTTAATGGCAACAGTTTTATCGTTATCCAGTGATACTGGCACGGAATACAAAGTGTCAAAGGTCTTCAACTTCTGCTGCTTTAAACTTTCATGAAACTTCACTTCTTTCTTAATTAACCTGACTTGAACAAACTCCTTCGGCAGACCGTGCAGACTGAGTAAGTTTCCCATATAAAGTCTTGTACGCGTTTGTCTATTGAATCAAAAGTCAAATACTGCGCTTGTGCAGCCTGTGGATAAATTGCAAACTTTCAGATATATTTAACACTATTTTGTAACTAGACCCAACAGAAGGAGTCACAATGAAAAGCCCAAACAAGTGTCTCCAGTCTGCCCGGTCTCTACTGTTTTGGCGTGACCGATTCGCGGCGTTCGAACTTGAGAGTAATGAACAAAGTCGACGCAAACAAATAAAATCAAGCACTTTTTAAAGGTAATAGAACTTGACTCTAGCTTCTAACTGTTCATGAAGACAGCCAATTTCACTTTACATTTTTGGGGATTGTTTATTTTGGGGTTGCCCATGGAAACTGTCAATGGAGTTCAGTTGGTTTTACGACAAACATGCGGTTGGCATGTGCATGGAATCTATAGCATCGGGTAGGTCACGGAATATTAAACATTTCTTCTTTTAGAGGTTTCCAAATCTGGGTCCAGCTTCTTTTGAAGGTTAATCCTAGAAGACGACTCTTCTATAAATATAAATATTCAGGTAAGTATCGGCTAACATACTTCAAGTTTGTAAAGTTCACTGGAATTCGTTAACGGTCATTGACTTCAATTCTCAGCAAACAAAGCTATTGTGTCAAAATGCGCCCTTTAGCTCCTTCTTTGACCCTGTAAGATTTCATATCTGGAAATCGTTTCTTGCAATCATGGTTTCGGAGAGATATCACTAGAAATTGTTTCAAAATAACGGAACGTTTGCTTTTCTTCCGGGTTTTCTTGCAGTAATCGCTTTCGTTACGCTCGGGTCAAAGGTCACGTTTTCAGGACGAAATGCTGCATTTAGTTCGCTATCTCAGCGCTCGCGATTTTATTTACCCAAAAATTTTATTTCAGTAATTTGAAGAAGAAACAATGCTTTTTCAGACCAAACTAGTCATTTCGGGAAAAGCCGTGTACCAGAACGTCTTTTTAGCATTTGAAAATAGGCTAAATGTAGACCTCTTGTAAAGCTGTCTTGGGTCGTTAATTTAGAAAATTCGTCAAATATTTAAGTTCTAATCAAATCACGATCTATATAGCTCTAAATAGACAAGAAAGGAAGTACAAATACGACGTGCAATCAGTTTGTAATGAAGATTTTTACTTTTGAGTTTACGAGCCTCTGAATATACCGCTCATTTTCGATGGATTTTGGCCGATTTGGGGCATCGAAACGAAATAATTGCGGAAAAAAGTAATTTTTGATTTATCGAACATAAAACAATATTTTTGTAACTAGTGCCCGTAGGACTTCATTCTGGGCGAGTTTGAAGAAATTCGATCTTTTCGCTATTTCCAAGTCTAGTTGATATTTAGGCGAAGCTGCTCTTAATAGCGAAAATAGATTTCAAACTGCTGGAAACGGCAATATTCTTAATCAGGGCGACAAGAAGAAAATTTCAAGCTACGTTCGCTGCTTCTACTCAAAATGTTTGGCAAAAGCGAAAAATAAGCTCATTTTGAAACTGTGCCTGGGGACGAAAATGGTCTTTTCTTTTTCAAAGCAGGCCTTTGGCGCACAATACCTTGTTTGAACGTGAAGAATTGTGGGTATATAATTTACATAATGTATCTGTGATGGATGCATTAGATTCGGTACGTGTGAAGTTGGACGTCTGAATAGAAGTCGAACCTTTGCCGTTCTATTCGACTGGCAATCGAATAATACGGTAAGGTCGACACAGAAACAGATGTGCAGATCGTAACTGATTCAGAAATCGAACTTCATCGTGACATAAGGTTCGACGTTTGAACCTGGACTAAGCCGCTTCGTTTTGAAGAGGGGGAAAATTAAGAGTAATAAACTACCCCATGTTAAATAAACACATTGTGAGGCAGGAATGTATACAGGGGAAGATATTCCATCAGATTTTCGGCAATAATACCTCGAGCAATGTGTTTGTTTGAAGTGAATCTTTCGTGTCTTGGTCAATATCACGGAGTTATTTGTTTTACCAGACCACTTTCATTTCTTTTTGCCAAAACTTTACTTCAACAAACTTTACACACAAGCAGCAAAACGCTGTTCGTTTCTTGGCTTAACACAGTTTAATTTGTGTTTTACTTAAACTGACAAACAAGCTTTGAAAGCCCAATAGAACACCTCGATCTCATGACTTGATTCTATTCTAAGCGGTTTTAATTAATACACAGGGTACAAATACTCGGTTGCCTACTTAGTAATTACTTAGAAAAATAAAAGAATACATGTGAGCTCTTATGAAAATACGGCTAAAATATTTTCTGTATTTTTTGCACCAGTTTGATTCCATGGTTTTCTCATCGTAGGCTTTTTTTAAAACAATAAGACTACAAAATCGAGTATTTCTGTGAGCGAATAGTCAGCGAGGCGTAGCCGAGTTGATTTTCGCTCATAGAAAACGAGAGCGAGTAGTTTAATTATTTAGTATACTCTAAAGGATTTCAGTACAAAACCTACAATTTTTGAGTATTTTTGAGCCTAAAATTGAAAATAATTTTCAGTTTCAGGATCAATGTCCACGCCAGATCAATGTATATCAGCTAATAGTAAACGATGAGAGAACCATTTAGATTAGTGGATTTCAAATAGATTACAACTTAGTGGCTACTTGCTAATAGTCCACGATCACACAGGCGTTGTTCCAGATAACTCGACATTGCTTTTTATGATTAATAGTCAAGTCGGCTGTGCTTCGTTGACTGCATTATAACTGTTATTGATATAGGTCACGCATAGTTTACGCTACCTATAGTTATGATAAGCTGGTTTGTTCGCACGTTTGTAATCTTGAAGACAACACTATAAAAATATAGACTAGAAAAATATTCAGCTGGGAAAAATGTATATATCATATTTCTATTTTAAAAAACTCTACCTTTAGAAAGTAATCAAATGTTTTCATACGGGCACTAATAACCTTTTCTACGCTACGCAATTTTACTAGAATACAATATATTTACAATAACAGCGGTCTAAAAACCATATCTTTAAAATTCTTCTAATTATCCCGCGCTAAAACTACTAAATACCTATAAAACAGTAAAACAATGGTTTTCCTATTTGTTCACTTTGTACTTCATGCGCGCGCGTTCCGTGCGTGCGCACGCGTACAGTTTTTTGTATCGCGTGGCTCAATCAGTCCACCTACTGAAGAAGCCCAAAACGTTTAGATTATTAGAGAAAATTTGACACTTTTAAGAGCCTTTTAGCCTTATATCTAATTTATCGGCAGTGTCACGCATCTTATGAGTTTTTTGCTCACCCCTACTGAATTTGATACTAAAAACCCAAACTGCTATAAAAACAATTCGCGATAGCTAAGTTGTATTATAAGAGTTTAAATCCCAAAATAGCCCCGTATTCGACAGAAATTCATTTTTAAACAAAAGCGCACTATGAGGATTGCGCAATAGAAACTGCTTTTCAAACAGTCATTAAGTTTTATTAACGAGAGTTACAGTCATAAAATAATCACAGTCCTAGTCTATCAAAACTTGTTTAGCAGTTAATACTATATAATACTCTATACGTTTGACAGAATTCATTTTCATGTAACCACAAACATAAGCCTGCAAAGAAATTGTCAACTTTTGAATGTTTTCAACAGAGTTCGAGTCCAGGGAAAATTCAGCGTAAGATCTTCGCCGAGCCTCATCACCAAGCTACTTTCCGAACATGACTGAGTTCTTTATGCTTTTCTGTGCCCTTTCACACCTTTCTTCCAATCCATTCTTAGCTCTAATCAGGCAACACTGAATTTCAACAGGGCTACACGTCATGAGCCGTAATGTCAAAAGGGTCATTAAAAACGTCTTTTCGTCGTTTGATTTTTTTAAATGAAATTTACACATACTGCATATGTTTGTACAAAATAATCACACAATTTTAATAGCATTTTAGTTTGGGCAAAAAAAGTGATTTGAACTGAACCTACTCTGTACCACAGTGCTGGGCTGGGGAGCGCTAGAAATTAATTGACTTAATGATTTATCTATTAATCATTCGACCGTGAAAACAAACGTCCTTGAGACCTAAACAAAATAATACCCAGGGACAAATCCTTAAAAATTAAGCGGTCATTATTCAATTTTCTGAGCCTCCGCCCCCTCTTCCCCCAAAGCATAATACATTGTCGCGGAGTTGAATCAATAGAATCAGTATTGAATTGAGTGTGAGGGGGTGGTGGGGGAGGGGGGGGGGGGGGTGCAAAAACCACTACTATCATTTGGTGGCGAAAAGTTGAAATTTCCTAAGACGTTTGCCTTGAATTGTAGCTATCTAGTAACCGCTATTGATCACTACGTTTTTTCCGTCTGAGATCATCAAAACAATGAGAAGGCTACGTTTTCAATGGTCTTGCTGTGCCACAAAATATTTGGCAAAAGAAGTCAGAAAGTGTAAAGGTTACGCGGCAAGTGTTGTACCAGGTCTACCAGTAGAGAAAATGTGGTACAAACTTGCATATCGGCCATTGTTTTAACCTACATATTTTACTGTTTCAAACATGTCTTCTTATTTCTCTGCGCAACAGTTACATCAAATAAGCATCATCATCGTGTTCCTGGTAGTAATCGTTCATATTTTCTTCAGTGTCAGAACTGCTCGATGACTCCGCAGCCATGTCATCCCCAGTAGATGTTGAAGCGATTTCTTGAGGAATTCGTAGACTTGTCTCAGGTATCTCCAGTTTGCCTTTAGCAGGTGATGTGAAAGGTTTCAACGACGGCGCAGCGCCCAGTCCACAGAGTCTTATTATGTGGACTCGATCTGAAGATGTAAAACAAACAGCTATGTCTTCTTCAGGGGACACGGACATGGCAACAATTTTTTCCTTTCCCTGTGTTATTCTTGCGAATGCAACAGCCTTCAATTCACTTATCTCCCACAGAAAAAGCATACCATCAACACCGTAGGAAATAAGATACCGGTTTACTTTTAAAAATCGACAAAACTCAATTCTACCAAGATGGCCGCGAAGAACTTGCTTGTAGGAATTGACGTTAGGAGCAAGGAGATTGTAGACAAGAATCCTGTTATCGATGCAGCAAACTAGAAGCTGATTATCTAACGAGACAGTGCATTGGGTGAACTTAACAGAGTGGTAAGGTCTCTCGACTCCCAGTCTTCGACAGGTGTCTCCAGCGTATTCCACGATCTCAATCTCATAATCACCACACAAGATTACAAGTCGTTTGTCCCAAGAAAAACAACAGCAGTCTATGGTCAGCAAACCTAGTGATTTGAGAGGAGCTGCCATTACTTTCTGCTGAATATCCCACACATAGAGATGTGGATAACGTCCGCTATCCTGGATACAAAAGAGAAGTAAGGTACTGTCAGCTGAAAATGCAAAACATGCGACCGTGAACTCGCATTTTGATTCATACACTGAGTAAAGGAATGTCTTCTTTCGCGGGTTGTCTGCAAAACTGTACAAATCCACCTTAGTGTTCTGATGAATGGCAACTAGCCTTCTGTCTGAAGACAACAAACAATTCTTCACAGAGAGCGACCGAACACCGGGTTGTGACAACAAAGACTTGTAAATGAAGGGGATGCCTGCTTCATTAGCTGTCGTTTCCCATGACGTAATCTTCGAGTCAGAACTGACTGACAGAACAATTGAGTGAAATATCGCTCTACTGTATTTTCCCACGTCTGACCATTTCACAGGTGCAAGGAACTTGAAAGGATGGAATAAACTTGTCAAAAAGATGGCTCTTTCTTCGGTATCGCTATGAAACAAATAGCCAACCTGCCTTTCTCTTGTGAAGTAGATAAAGTTACAACCTGACACACTCGTTAACACTGTACCTGTCTGCAGAGATAACGCTTTCAGTGAACAGTCACAGGAATACACACAATATAGACCATCATTCGTAAAGGTAACGTGTCTGAATTTACCGATGATAGTTTTTGGATTTCCGGGATTATCAAAATGTGGATATTGATTTCCTGTTTGCAACAAACGCATCTTCAGTACATCACCTGCCTCTATCCATTTCGCTTCTGTTGATACGCAAATGCGAATTTCTTCGTTTACGTCATAAAAGAGATTCTGAAAACCTTCATGAGCATTTGTACAAACGCCAACCTTGAATTCCTCACTGTGAAACTCCTTCATCACCGCGGACATAATACGTTGCCCCTTCCTCTTCTGTTCCATTTTCAGTTCAAATCTCCACGCCTCCTTTAACAGCTGCATCTTTTGCGGGTTACACAGACATTTCCAATGCTGCACCAGGCCATCTTTCAGCGAGTGCGCCTTCTTCACGAACTTCCTATACCCTGCCTCTTGCACCAACGTCTGCTCCCACTCTGACGTCAACTTCCACCCTGACTCCAGCACCCACCTTGGCTCCAGCTCCCTCTTTCGCACCAGCTCCCACCCTTGCTCCAGCTCCCACCCTTGCTCCAGCTCCCACCCTTGCTCCAGCTCCCACCCTTGCTCCAGCTCCCACACCGGGTCCAGTTGCAGCCTCATCATTAGTTTCCACTCCTGTTTCAGCTCATGCGTCAAATCCCAAAAAGCCTTTAGCTGTCTTTCCAGTCCCTCTATCATCGCTATCAACCGCGACCGCTCCTCCTCCTGTCGGAGACTGCTCCACTCGAGTTCCCACTTCCGATCCAGCTCCAATCCATGCTGGAATGAAAACCAGTGACGACAGAAAAAAGCATTTACCACAGCAATATTACAAATTGACATGGCTTCCTCTATTCCAGTACAACCCCGCATTTCCAGTGCACATTCACTGAAAGCACAGGTCACATGGCACAAATACGTGATTGGATTGAGTTGAATATCCCGTGAAAACAGTTGCTGTAACACAGGCATCCCAGTCTGTAGGTTCCAAATCTGATAATTAAATATCAAAGGGTAAAATTCAACGACTAACTGTCGCACAGCTGACAAGGATGGTTCTCCATTTGACTGAGTTACCTGTTTCACTCTGCTACAATAATGACATGAAGGAATGTAACCAACGAGATGCTCACGAGTCTGACCCAAGTATTTTCTCAATCCTAGACGATGGAAGAAGCATTCGTTCTGCACTCCTGACTCGCTATACGGTACTTCAAGACAACAGCTGACGGTCATCTCATCGTCTCGACTTTGCTCGATCTCCTTTAGAGCCCAGAGAGCCAACAAGTTGAACAAACAAGATTGATCTCCGCATATACTTCCAGTTGGCTCGTAATCATGAGGCTTTTTCACGACAATGCACTGTCCTTTGGGTGCAAACACGCCCCATTTGTAAATGGTGGAATTCCCCGAGAACTGAGGAAAGTCCTCGACGCAACGTCGTTCAACTGAAAACCACTTGTCGAGCCGTCCGAAAAATATAAACTTGCCGTCAGGAGAAAACTCTAAATACTTGATATGCTCAACAACATCTATGCTTAGATCAAAAGGACCACTTACCATTTTTACCGTAGATAAATCAAAGAAAAAAAGAGACCGATACTCTGCTACAGCCACTGTCCTCCTATCAGGTGATGTGGCAAAGCAGTCCATGTTATCAACGATAGGGTCACAAAAAGCATAAGCGAGCCACCCAAACCAAGGAGTGGACACTTCAGGGATGCAAATGGCCTCTTGGACAACATTTGAAGTGCTTCGTAAACACGAGTGTAGAAGCTGTGGGCATTCCATCAGAACAAGAACATTGTTTTCAATAGCAAATAAGATCTGCTGCAGGATTTCTTGTTTCCTAACTTCTTCAACAGGAATGCGACCCACAGCAAGCCTTAAATCGTCCAGCAGGCGGTAAAGTTCAATTCTTCCACTTTGCATCCTCCTCTCAATGAAATGATAACTCGTCAAGCAATTGAAAACAGCTTCCAACGAATCTTTAGCTCCGTTCTGACACAAAAAGCGAGCGGCAACGCACGAAACATAGTCCCCCAAATCGGCGTCAGTGGACAGGCATGTTGTTCGCGATTCATTCACAATAGAAGAAAGAATTTCAACAAAAATCGTTCTAAGATACTCACCTGCAATCTTCTTATCGATGAACAACCTTCGAGAGGCTTTGTTTTTGTCCGTCAACCACGTTGGGATCAGATTGTGAAGGAAAGTTAATGTCTGATCAGATGTCCGTAACACCACAAATTGTGATACAGCATCGATCACTTGTTGTTCATCGTGATTTGAGTTCTCTCTCTTCAGGATGTAAGAAATGATTGAAACCGGAAGTGGAGTGGGGGCTACGATGGCACAACCAAACAACTTCTTGAAGATATCCTGTCCCACTTGACCATACACGCGCTTGAAATTCTTCAAAAAGAACCTGTCGATATTTCCAGGGAAAAGATCGCTCAATTGATTCAGTTCCTTACCTGAATCGAGAGAAAGCCTCAGATCTTCCACAATGTAATGTGCATACAGGAATAATCCGTTACACTTTCTTGATATGTCTTCTACCGTGACGGATAAACGAGAGAAATCAATTTTGTTTTTCAAAAATGTTTGGATGTCCTGCTCATGCTGCTGATAGAAGTTGTCTTGATCACTGTGTCCAGCGCAGATTTTAACACAGGGGTTGTACTTTTTCAATGTAAACTCTACCGAATCTTCAGGGCGACTGGTGATAAAGAACACAAGCCATTCGGGAAGCAGGGGAAAGCGGTGCATTATGAGATCAAGAAAATCTTCCCTGGACTCATACTCTGTCTCGTCCAGTGCGTCAATAATAACTACCTTTCTCTGGTCACAAGGAAAACACTTACTTAATGGCTCATCTAACAATTTTGTAAAGAGCTCCTGAATACCAAGCTTAGAATTACCTAACAACATTTTTACTCCACTTTCTCCTCCTACAGTTACTTTATACTGAGTATTGCAATCACAGAGTTGACGTGCAACAGTCCCAAGAAGATATCTGGGATCATTCCTTGTGCCATCGTTGTGACGGCAGAAGTAGGCAGCTCCTAAGTGTCCAGCCTTTCTCATACGCTGCGCCATGACTCCCGCCATCACACTTTTGCCGACTCCTGGATCCCCTAAGAGTACATAAGCTCTAGAATCACCTGGATCACGGAACCACTCATCAAAATTGTCAAAAAACCACTGCCTCGTATCTGGAAGGCGACGTTTGGCAAAAAACGCGATGTCACTTTCACAACCGGCAATCTCTGGAAAATAAAATTAAGCGACATATTTATATTTCCCGAGTTGAATTGAGAAATGGTTAAACGGTGCGTATCGACAACACAGAGGAAACTGAACAAGGTATAATGTTGCAGTATTACGAAATATATAAGTATGCTTGTCATCTCACAACTGGGTTCAAAAGAAGTCCCATATTACTCAGGGTACTTTCTATTCCCGCCTACATCTGTAAATCCTGTTTATTGTATTGCTCACGCCAGCTTTTGATGTTAAAACAGTGTGTATCATCTATAGGAAAACTTCTTCAGTGTCCTGCCGCAGCTCAAACTATATAAGTAGGTCAATATCTATAATTCATAATCTATATGCCCGGGTCGCACTACAGCCAATTTTCTTTGTATAAGTAATAAATCTGTCAACAAGTAGCGTTAAATAAGTGCGACCCCCAGTTTCAAAAACTTACCAAATTTTTGCGGATTGCCAAAATTTCGCCAATCTTCAAAGAAGCCGAAGTGCTGCCTCGGAGGCTTCCAAATTTTGGCAAAGCAAACAATTTTGTTATTTTAACTATTTAACTGTCATATTTTTTAAACCATGCCTGGATAAAATTACGGCCAGAAAATAACTTTGACGGCTAGGCCAGTTTGGCGCGTGCGATGGCGGGACAAAATCATTTTTTTACAGTTATTTCAATGCAAACGAGGAATATGAGCGGCGTTTTTATTCAGATTCTTATGACTCGTAAGATGGATCTGGTTACTGGCAGAAATCTGAAGAGATGGCTTTAACGAGAAGTAGTATATAGGGAGTCAAACAAATACCGTTTCGCAGAGGGAGCTTTATTTCACCTTATCGCAGCCCCCACCATCAAGTCCGGCCCTCACAAGCTCGGGCCGGTTGAACCTGGGGGCTGCGAAACGGTGAAATTCAGCTCCCTCTTTGAGACAGTATTTGTTTGACTCCCTATATACTACTCAAAACAAAGGGACACCAATTAGAAACAAGCGAGCCCGCTGTTATACCGCCCGAGCCGTGATGATTCGAGCGCCAAACAAGTGCGGGTGGCTGATGCGGGGCCGGAAAGAAAGCTGCGGACTTTCCGAGGCCATTCAAAACCCACCTCCAGAGCTTCGTGAGATGATTCTCAAGGAGTACATCGCAATAAAAATAAAGGAAAAAAAGGAAATGGGGTGGGACAAGGTACACGAGAATATTTTAAAACTGCCTTTCTGTGAATTCAAGCAGCAGATTGTGCGAATGATAATTTGCTTTGAATATCTGAACTGCTATTTCGAGGGTTGTTGTTTCCCCTGTTTCGAAAGGGAGGGAAATCTTCATAAAGCATCGCTAAGCCGGCCGATGGAGTTAATAGCAGCCAGCCCAGAGCACAAGAATTTTTTAGAAATATGCTCCTGGAACGGTTTCGATTGGCACGAGTGGTTCCTTTTTGGCAGGGAGCGTTAGCGAAAAAGGCGGCGACTAACCTTCGTTCGAAGTAAAAGTTTTGTTTTGAAATCGGCGAGTTGCGTGACATTTTTCTCAGAAGACTGGAACCAAATATTCCCCAGGCTCATTGGACGAGCAGTACAGAAAAACAAGGAGGACAACTCAAGATTTTTCTTGTTTGGGCCGAAAATAACGAGCCAGAACAGAATTCACCAAAAAAAATACGCCCAGCCAACGCACTCTAAGTTATTTTTTCACCACAGAAGCTGCCGAAGTGAAGCGAGCAGGAGGAAACGAGAAAATAGCAAGATTCGATCGCAGTGTTCGATCGCTCGTAACATGTGTTATTCCTTGAACAAGGGCCTCGATCGAACCTGTTTAAGTTTCCTCTGCTTCTCGCATGGCTTCAACGACTTGATATGTTATCTGTCTGACCTCTTTCTGCCAAACGGGCGTAGAAAGTTCCGTGAAAATAAAGCAAATAGCGTGGAACAGCACAATCATTTTGGCCTTCAGAAGTGCTGTTGGGATATAATTTATTCAGCCAAGCTCTAAATATAGCTAAAGCATGACATCATCTAGCATGACGTCATCTCGCCACCCAAAAGCGCATGCGTATATGTGAAACCTGTGAAGGACAGAGAAGCACACCACAAGTGAAAGGAGAGGCGACTGGATCAATGTATATAGCTTGAGTAATTTTACTTTATATCAGCGAGCAAATGATGGTGCTTTTGGATGTGAGGGATGGCCACCTCTGATTCCTACTGCGGCACGTACAGGCACTTGTCAGGGGTATGGGGTGAGACCGTCCACGGTGACAACCCCGGGTGAACTCGCCCCGGCCCAGTGGTGAGTGGGAGGTGCTCAGAGGTCCCTCGGGATCTTAAACCTCGTCCGGAGGTAAAACGGGACAGCTACCCTGTCAGCGGCGCGAAAAAGTCCTAGCCGGGGCTAGGCAAAAGAACAGCCAACGAGCACCTCCCGACAGGGTTTTGCTTTTTTGTGCAACCTGTCACGCAACATCACGCGTGACAGCAACGTAACCCAGTCACGCAACGTCACGCGTGAAGGTAACGCGGTGTAACACAATCACCTGTTTTTGATTAGACTAAGAGAGAGTTCTGTGTTTTTTCGCTCAAAATTTAGTTCAAATCTGCTGTTTAATCCGCAAGTTGTTTTCTATATTATTCCCGAACCTGGTCCCGAACCTGGTTTCTTATTTTTTCGATATCTGGCTGGATTGGATCTGTTTGTATTCGCGCGAAGTTCGAGCGTAAAGTCTCTTTAAGCTGGCGATATTTATGCATTTCACGTGTGATCAGTTGAAACTCCGGGTCAGAAACCCGATTATCATTAAGAGCCTGTGAGACGGCGAGGTTAATCGAGTTATGTTTCCCGATAGCCAGAGAATGGATTCTCGAGTGCTTATTGACTTTCCGTTCAAGCTTCTTGTTGACAACGGACAGGCCAGAGGAAACTGCGCCAGATAAAGCGGCTATCCCGGCAACAGGCGCGCCGACAACAATTCCAACACCGGTGAGTGATGTTGCGACAGCTCCAGAGGACAGAGCTGCCGTGACAGCGCCTTTTTTGTATTTTTTCAACACAAGCCTGTAATGCTCGACCTCAGCAGATATTTCTTTTTCAATTCTGCTTATCTCGGTTAGCCGGAAATTCTCGGCATTTGTCGTTTCGGGAAGGCTTGGATAGATTCTTCTTTCATTCTCGGCAGGCGGCGCGCTTGGTGGCAACAGATTTGCCGAAGACATTGTGTATATATAGAAATTTAATTTAACTCTAATTCAAAAAGAAGCGGCAGGCCCTTGAAATCAAAGAGTTCGCCATTTTCATCTTTCACGCTAATGGTGATGCTATTTATGAACTCGTCTGTAGAGCAGTCTCGCAAAACCTGTTGCGGAGAAGCCTGGTAGCTTACTTTTTCATAAGGATTCCCTTTCACATCAAACAAGGCTAATACATCTGACCTTTTGCCATTGAACAGATTCCGTTGTGTGTCGATCAAATTACAATGAAGAAAATATGTCGTTGGAGCTGTAAGCCTTTTCACGAATGTCATAAAACCCAAATTTCGCCTAATATTAAACAAATTGGCTAAATCGCGATCAAGTTCAATCGGTTTTCCCCCAAAATTTTTGATTACAAGCTGGCCAACAGGTTGATTTATTTCTGTTATAAGGTCATATTTATATTTTGCGAACAGACCCTTTTATTTCTTTTGCCAGGCTTTCTAAATTATAATGCCCTGGGAGTAATTTACTAACTGACAAAGCTATATCTTTGTTTTTATCTCCCAAGGAAGCCGAACCTTCTTTTTTCAAAGTGTCCCAGCTGTTGTACAAACTGCAAGAAATGAGTTTCATGAAATTCACTTTCGGTATCGGTTTTTCAAAATATATTGTCCCTCCGTTCTGTTGCGTGACAATAGTGAGAACAACCATTTTTATATTCAACAAATAACATTGTGTTCAAATAATATGGCCAATTTGTGGAATGGTCCTGCGTTAAAAAAAGCGGAGGCGGCGAAGAAAAAGGCATGGACGAACTTTTTAAACCGCTTCCCCAAAGCGGACAAAAGCCGGTTCGTTTCGCAAGGAAGCGTCGACGAGAAAAATAACGTGACCGCGGAGGTGTTTTTCAAAGAAAGCGAAGACTCTTTTCAAAGCGTCTTCGGTTCAGATAGAAAATACTGGAGCGCCGAAATGAAAGAAGCGCTAGGTTTGGGAGACAGCGGTGGTTTTCCTTATCAACTGTCGCCGCTTGGTTCAAAAGTTTCATTGGCCATACCTGCGGTACCTTTTGACGGCAAAGCGCCAAGCTTGAAAAAAATATTCGATGCCGAAATCCAAATATACGTCACGCCTGACCAATATTTCACAACAAAATTCAGAGAAATATTTCAAGAAACCAAACTCAGGCACACTTCTGCAGTCGAATCAAAACACTGGTTAGGAGGGCCCGACATGAAATATTGGCCGCAGCAGGTCAACTTCGCGGTTTTCTGCGCGACACAGGGGTGCGGAGTTTCTCGCGAAATCTTTGACAGCGGGATGAATCTCCCCCCGCAGATAAGAGCTTTCTACATCTTCCACGTGTATTTCACGGTCAGGCGAATT
This sequence comes from Orbicella faveolata, assembly GCF_042242905.1. Taxonomy (NCBI): domain Eukaryota; kingdom Metazoa; phylum Cnidaria; class Anthozoa; order Scleractinia; family Merulinidae; genus Orbicella; species Orbicella faveolata. The sequence goes on from NW_028301558.1 coordinate 20,165,728, forward strand.
TTGTACCAGCTAGGAGGTATTCAGAGCATGAGCGCTTTGCCCGGAGACCCAGCTTTCAACCAATACAACAATCGTTATGACGTCGCTTCATACAAAAGGATATGCAGCGAGTTCGGTATAGACCCCTCGAGCGATTTCCGCTACACGCACGGGGAAAACCACGGTCTGGGAAGCGTTTACGTCTATGCGAGCGGCGCGGGCGCGTCGAAAACCGACTATAAATACCCGGGATGGAACAAATTCAGCGATGAAGGCGGAAAAGCTATTCAAGGGGACTTGATTTATTACATCGAGCCGGGGGCCGCTTCTGATACCCAATCTGACTGGTTCGCGCCAAACACAGCATCCGGTTTGACGCAGGCGGGCTTGTCGAGAATCAACCAGTCAATTGAGGCTTTCGTTTACTGCGTCCTAGGCGCGCAAGTCAACGTCCGCAGCAGTATTCTCGGCTCAGGTGGCAGGGCGAAAGAAGCCCAAAGCGAGTTCCTGGTGCTGATGGAAGACGCGATCAGACAGCCCGACCTGGCCAAGAGCGTGCAAAGGTACCAGCTCGCGGTGGACCAAGCGAAGGTGAGGCTCAATCTTGCTGTTGCCCCCATGGCCTGGCTCATGCCCGCGCAAATGATCATCAACACCGCAAGCACGATCGGCTACAACAACAAGCTGAAACAGGCGGTCTCCGGGATGAAACTGGGGGTGAACAACGAGGTAAATCCTGACACAAAAAAAGCTGGGCTCAAACACATGGAAGGAGGCCCGTCAAAAATAAACCCACCCAACAGCCACCCGTCCAACCTGATACACAAAGCCGCAACAGCCGAATCAAGGAAACCATCTTCGTCCGAAACTCAACAAGCGCAGCCACCGGCTGAAAAAATAGAGCCCGAGGCTCCAGATAAAACACCGCAACACGAAATTAACAAAATGGCTGTCATTGTCGGTGTAGTCGGATTATAAGCGTTGCTGTTCATGGCTTGGCGGTAAGTTACCGCTGTTTCTCAAAATATTTTTCGAGCAAAAAGGCCACTGCGGCAAGAATGAGCAGCCAGGTGTGCTCGGCCAGAAATCCGACGACTTGGCCGGCGGCTTTGAACAGGAAGCTCACGATCGAGCCAATCAGCCCGGGCAGTAGAGAACCGAGTTTCGCGACAATATCTTTGAGGCCATTTCCCAAAGCTTTGCCGGTGGCTTTCAAACCTCTGGTGAGGACCCCGATGACAGCGCCGATTGTGGTACCGGCGGCGAGAAGAATGGCGGTCAATGTCACGCCATGTTTTTTGAAGATTTCCTTGACCCTTTCCAAGAGAGGCCGCCCCCTTTCCCTTTCCGCGATCTGAGTTTGCAAACGCGCGAGCTCCTCGTTTCTTTCTGCCACTCTGCCTTCTGCGGCTTCTTTTTCAGAGGGAGAGGCATTCTCATCTCGGATGATCGCCTGGTCTTCCTCGTTTTGGCGCTGCAGCTCGCTTTCCTGCTCTTTCAGGTCGTCGAACGGTTTTGTTTGGTTCAGCCTTTCTTCGACGTTGTTTCTTTCGCTTTCTTTTGCCGCGAGGCTGGCTCTAAGTCTGTCGACCTTTGCTTGTTCTTCTTTGTTTTTGCTTGTTTTTCAAGCGCGGCCACCTCTTTTTTTTTGCGTTTTCTAAATCTGTTCGTAAATTCTTTTGCAGTTGCTTCAGCCTGCGCAGTTCTGCTTCACTTTCAACATTGGAACCATACTCATCATGAAATGCATCAAGCTTTGTTTGGTTTCTCTCTATTCGTTGCCTAAGCTCCTGCACCTCTTGTGAGGCTTTTTCCCTTTCCGCGGTGAACGTTTCTGCCTCTTTTAATTGCTTTTCAGCGTCTTTCAAATTTTGTCGGACGGTTCTTATGGCCTCATTATCTTTATCAATAACTTCTTGCGCCATCGGGCCAAGGGAGTCTTTGATCTCTCTTGAAAGTTGCGGGTTTATCTTGCACAGAGCGAGGATCTGTGCAAGATCCGCTCAGACGCGGGAGACAAGAAAACCTCGGGTGTCGACGCTGAAAACAAGCTGAACGAGGTTTACGGAAAAAAGTACCGGATCAGGCTTGACCATCAGATCTTAACCGACCACGGCGTTTTCTACCCCCAGGCCCTTTACAACGACCTCAAGTTCGACGTAAAACTTGCCGAAGCTATACACGTGGTCAAAGGCTCCGACACAACCAAGCTGAAATACAAGCTAAAAAATATACAGCTCGACTACAAAATGATCCGCAGCAAGACTCCGGCAGACGAGGCGCGGAGCGTTTACACCAGCGGCAAAGAGCTACTTTACGACCACGTGATGCATGACAAAGAGGTGCCCTTCAAAAAAGACATTGACCCGAGGCTCATCATCAAAGTCAACGCCCAAAGAAGGTCACTGAAAGCCCTCCTCCTCCTGTTTGTAGAGCCGTATACTGCGGGCAACAGAGATTCAGAAAAATTCATCTTCCCCGATCTGACGAAAGTCAGTGTCACGGTCAACGGCTCGCCCAACATGCTTTACAACAACGGCATGGAAGGCAAGGACATGTGCGGAGAGGCCCGCAACTTCTTTGTGAAAGAAAAAAATAAAACGGAGCACATGGATATGACAAAGTTTTACACCGGTGATAAGTTCGGGCTTGTGATTGATATGCGGCACGCGCATTGTGAACAGTACGGACGGTGTCCAGCTGGAAATTGAGCGGAAAACTGAAGGCTCAGGCGACATGAAATGCCACGTATTCGTCATCGCCGACTCCCAGTTGAACCTTATGGGCAGTCAGCTTGAAGATGTGCAGTATTGAATATGAACATGGACCCCGGCAAGATACCCTTCAACGCTCTCATCGTGGGGCCGACCAATTCTGGCAAATCGAGGTTCGTGGTGGACCAGATCTACGGCCCTTTCCGCGGAAAGTTCGACTACATCGTGCTCATCTGCCCGACGTTCACGCACAACAAGACCTTCCACCGGCTTGGCGAAAACGATCCAAGAATGGATGTGATAGTCTGCGAGCAGCACGATGTGGAAAGGTGGTTGAAGCTCGTGAGATGGCTTTTCGTGGGCACCAACACGCTCATAATCCTCGACAACTGCACGGCCTCCAAAGACATGAAAGGGCGCACAGGCGAGCTGGTGAATCTCGCCTTTTCTGCCCGACATATGGGCATCAGCGTTTGGGCGCTGACCCAGAAGTTGACCGGCATAACATCTTCCTTCCGTGAGAACGTGGCGGCGACCGTCCTCTTTTACACCCCTTCGGCCAGGACAACGAAAGTCATCTTCGATGATTACGCCGGCGAGCTCTCCCAGCATGAGTACAGAGGATTGATTTCAAAGCTGAAAGAGCGAAATTCTCTTATCTTGTGTTCTCGCTTCGCCACCCGTACGGGGTAAAGTTATTTGAATAAAAAAAATGAGCTGTATATAGCCTTGCACAATGGCTGGACAAGACGCCGCGTTAGCAGAAGTTATGAACCTTCTTCAAAACGAGCCCGAGCCGAGTGGTCAAGGAGGTGGCATTGTTCCAACCGCCCCCGGACCCGACATTCCTGCTCTTCGCGAGCAGCTGGCCGTGCTTGTGTCCACAGGCAAAGCCAAAGAGGCTATCGGAGTGCAGCTTACCCACGAGCTGGTGAAGCGCCTGAGCGACAAAGAGGTCGAGAAATTCACCAAACGCTACGAGACGTACGTGGGCTCGAAGACAACGGAAAGCCTGATCGACAGCTTCATTTTTCTTGCAACCAAAGTGGTCGGAATGACCGTGAAAATCAAAGACATCGAGGCTTACCAAAAAGAGCTCAGAAACGACTACATCTTGAACAAAGAGCTCTCCAATCTGGCCGGAAACATTGCTTTGAAGTGCGGCCGGTTTCTTGCTATCGCCAACGCGGTGTTCATCACCACGAAACATATTGATTATAGTCCACAGTTGCCGGTGCAGAGCCACCCTTCTCGTGATGAAAACGGCTATCTGCTTGAGGGCGTTGATGAAGTACCCGGCTCACCAACTGCAGAATAACCGGTCATCATTCATTAAGAACTGATGAAGTTGACAAATTGTTAACAATTAAACTTTTTTCATTTGCTTATAATACGGTTCACTTCAGAATGTCAACCGGACAATCCGAGAGTGCACCTGCCATCACGGCGTCTCAGGTCGAGACCAAGGCAGCACCTGCCGCCGATATCAAACAGCAAGCGACAACTCCGACTGCAACCACGCAGCACGTAAAAAACCCCAAGCGTGTGGCTGCTGAAAAATGGTTGCCGAAAGAACGCGACTGGCTCGAGAAGAACAGAAGAAAGCGGCTGAGGCTTATCACGCGGAAAAGGAAGCGAAAGCCGCCACAACGGCCCCTGAGCCAGCCCCGTCTACAGAAGGTGAAAGTCCAAAGAGCGAAAGCCCAAAAAAGAGTGGCTGGCTCAGCACTAACGAATGGATCACTATTGGCGGCATAGGCGCTTCCCTTCTCGTGTCCTATTACACACGTGAAGAGCTCAAGGCAATGGTCAAGTCCGCGTCCGACAAATTCAAGTCCATGTTCGGCATATTCAAAATGGCGGAGCCCGCACCGGAGCCCGCGCCTGAGCCCGCGCCTGAGCCCGCGCGTGTCGAGCCAGAACCTGCTCGCGCGACACAGCGAAAAGGATTAAGAAAAATGCTTTAAACATTTGCGTGTAAATTATATCCACGATGTCGAAGCCATCCTTTACGCACTTTCTCATCTCTACATCCGCAATGGGCGGAATTGGGTTGTTTTGGTTCGAGATTACCAGAAATGCTGCCCAAATGGTGATGCAGCTTTACAACGAAATGTTTGGCGATAAGGCCGCAGAACAAAGAAAAAGACGAAGAGAAATAGAACAAGAAGTAAGAAGAAAAATTGCAGAAGAAGAAGGATAGCTGAAGCTGCGGGCGAAGTCAGATCACAGTTTGGAGAAAAGTTTTTTTAAAAATATACTCAGATGGAAGTCTACTGCGTGAAAGACAGGTGTGTGACACCGAACGTCCGAGGAACGTCAAAAATTGTTGCTACAAAAAGCCACCGGCGACTGCTAAAAGTGAAGTGCGCTGTGTGCGGAATCACCAAAACAAAGTTTTTGCCTGGAATTCCTAGAAAGAAGAATTAATTTTGTTTTAAACTTTCGTTCTTCCCTTATATCGAACGCACCATGTCCGACAACAAGCTTGTCAATACCTTCAAAGACGCCGCAACTCTCACGGGATTAGCCGCGGGCATTGGCTGGGTCGCAAAAAAGGTTGTGAAAGAGAATTTCACTTCCGATCCCAGCAGAAGCTTTATGAATTACGTGAAGTTCACTGCCGTCATGGCGGGCAGCATTGCGCTAAAAGGGTACCTTGAGGACCAGAAAATCCTCCCCGTCAGCGTTTGAAATCAATGATTTGAAAAAATCTTCCGATAATATATAACCATGGCGAGCATCGCGATCATGATTGGCGGGGCTGTGTTGAACGCCACGGCTTTTATCGGCGGCAATTATCTGGCGAGGGCGCTTGGCGGGGGAGACAAAGCTGCGCTTGAAGAAAAAAAGCGCCACGACAAAGCTCTCGAAGATTATCAAGCGGCTTACACCAAATACACGCGTGACCGGACACAACTTCTCGACTGGATCGCGACCAACGCGCAAACAAAGGAGCAGGCCAAGCAGAACTTCACCAACACCGACTACGCCTTCAAACCGTACAACCAGGCGCATCCTGACGAACAGATGGCACCCCCCAAGGAGCCAAAGTTTTCAGATTTCTATCAGCCGAGCGAGCAGCAGAAAAAGGGTAAACTCGTGTTCGTGGGTGCCGGGGCTCTCGCTCTGGGCTACGCAGCCTTCCGGTTCCTTTAAACTTTTTTACGCCTTACTTATATGGAGGCCAAACTCACAAAGATTTACTACGGCCCCGGGGGCTACTGGAAAGGAATCGCCGCGATCAAAAAATTAGCCGAGGCCGCCAAGGTACCTGAAGAAACCGCAAAAAAGTGGTTGATCAGGCAAGCGCTCTGGCAGATATTCCTCCCCGCGCCGAGGCGAATTCCTCGCCCGAAATTCGACGTTCCCACACCCAACAAGATCCATCAGGCGGACCTTCTTTTTCTGCTGCACGACAAGCTCCCTCGCGGCTGCAAAGTTTTCAAATACGCGCTGACCGTTGTCGACGTGGCCAGCCGCTACAAAGAGGCTGAACCCGACTTCGAAAAATTCTGATGAGGTCGCCCAGGCCTTTCAGAAGATTTACAAGCGCTTGCCTCTTGAATGGCCTGAAATGCTGCAGGTTGACCCCGGGCGCGAATTCATGGGCGCTGTCACACAAGAGATGGACAAGCACAAAACGTATATCCGACGTGGGCGCGTTGACATTCACCGCGACCAGGCCATTGTCGAATGTTTCAACCGCACCCTGGCGGAGCGCTTGTTTGGCCACCAGTACGCCGTGGAAATGCTTCTCCCTGAGGGCAAGCGGTCCACGGCCTGGGTTAAAAGACTTCCAGAAATTGTTTCGGCTCTGAACAACGAGGTAACGAGCCTTATCGGCAAGAGACCCGCCGTCGCCATTAAAGAAAAATCTGTTTATGCAAGGCCGTCGACACCTTACACGAGGCCTGTTGGAAAACGCGAAAAAATCCTCCCCTCTCTTGTCCAAGTTCGTTATCTCTACCAGCCCGGCGAGCTTGAAGGGGGCGTGAAAAGAGCCACGGATCCAATCTGGTCTTTGAAAGTTTTCGGCATTGAAAGATCTTTTTCCAAACTGGATCAACCCGTTCTCTACTATCTGCGTGACGGGCCCAAGCGCGGCTTCGTGCGCGAAGAACTTCTGGTTGTCTCTCCAAACACTACTCTTCCTCCGGCTGACGTGAACTAGACGTGATATTCGATTGGTTCGGCGGTATCCCGTCGGACAGCACCCACCGCTTCTCGTAATAAGCGCTGAGACCCAGCTTCTCCTGCTCGTAAGTGACGATCTGGCTGTCCCGCATCCTGAAACCCCGGTTGGTGGCCATGGCCTTGCTGCCTTCCAACGCTTCCCTGAACCGCTCCCAAGTCAGCTCGTTCTGAATTTTTGACATCCCCTTCATGCTAAACTTCTTTTTTTCGCCCCCTTCTCCTTCGTCACCGAAATAGCATTTCGAGCAAAGGGCGATCATCCGGCTGCCCTCGAACTCAAGTTTGAAGAGACCCGGGGTCCGGCCGCTCCACTTGTCCCAAGCTAACCACTGATTTTTTCCGCCTCGAATTCAGCCTTCAGCTCTGGCCGGACGACGTCGTCGAGCCGCTCGCTGGAGATTGCAATGTACTTGCTGTCCGTGTCCATCTGGATGAGCTCGAAATCTCTTCTGTCGATGTACTTGTCGAGAAAGTCGTAGTAGAATTCCAGCATTCGCAGCTTCGCCAGCTGGTAGACGGCGATTTCGATCTGGAACGGCCAGAGGTCTTCGAAATATGCGCTCCGCAGCGCTCTGTCGACAACCTTCTCGTCTTTTGTGTATATCACGTTCGTTTGCCGCTCCAGCGCTTCGATCAGTTTCCCGTAAGCGCTGTTCCCGAGCAGTTTGAACACTTCAGCTAGCAGCGCCTTGCTGCTGTCCACGTCTCCTGTCCGGCACGCCTCCGTCACCTGCTCCACGAACCAGGGAAAGATCTTGCCCGGTTCGTAGTCGATTGTTCTGGAAACCTTCGTGACAACCGCCCCATGATTCACGTACCACAGCAACAGAGGTGCGTACACCAGCATCCTTTCTGCAGACAGCACTGCCACAAGCTTTTTTCCGTCTCCGCAATGCCTGCCTGTTCTTGCTAAGTAGTCTTCCATATGTTTCGGCACAGCCTCGGCAGGAACCCTTTTGTTGTAAAAGAAACGGCACATCTCCTCGAACATTGGCCGGAAACGTTTTGGGATCTCGATGTCGACTTCAGTGAAGCCGAACCACCCCCTGGCTTTCAACTGGCGAATCAGAACTTCCGCCGCTTCCGCTTGGCGGTCATCGTCGTAGTGCACGACCTTCTCCTTCCCGCATGGCATTTCTCTGAGCATGGTCGAGAGATAGAGAGTGCTGGCGTCGTAACCCAGAATCTTTTTGCAAAGACGGGGTTCTTCGAACTGATGCGACGTTATCCCTGTGAGATAGTTGATGATGTCGAGGAAACGTGCCCCCCTAATGAGCAAGAACATGACTTTGTTCCCCTTTTTCGCGACCCTGATCTTCTTTTCTTCCTTTGCAAGAACGCTGGCAAAGTGGTTTGTGATCAGATTGAGGTCATAGGTGCCCGAGTTGAACCCCAACATTGGTACCTGGTCGCACCATTCGCGAATTTTTTCTCACTGCTCTTTTGGTAGCAGGTGCACGTCTTCTGGAACGAACTCCGCGTGCACCTGGTCTTGGATGTTTTTCACGCGCCTCTCCAGCTCTTTCATGAACTTTCGGACCAACTCCGCGGGGTCTCTTTCGCAGATGTGGGTGGGCTTTCTTTCGAGGGTGTCGCCGATGCTTACTGAGACCGGGATGTGGGCGCTTTCGATCGTCAACGCTCCTGTCGGCTCTTTTCGCTAGTTTTTGTCGCCATATGACTCGAAATCATAAATTATCGCGTGCGGGTACGTTTTTGTTTCCTTCTTCGGGAGTTCCCCCTTCAGAATCCCAACTTCGCAAGACCAGGCCTCGACTACTTCGTAGCCCATGTTTCGCAGAAATGCTGTGCGGTTCACGGTGGCTTGGTACAGTTCTTCGGCCGTTTTACCGCCATTCAGAATCATTTGTTCTCGATAGCGCGGGTAACATTTTGGACATCCGTGGAAGGGGCAGCTGTGGTATTGGAACAGCGTCCTCGTTTCGTGGTTGTACCCGTCAACAGGAGAGGCCTTCATTTTTCCATTTCCTCGCTTTAGCCATGTCTCACCACCATGCCTGCACATTGTGTGGTGGATGTGGATTCCCCGACGCTTCGCTTCTCGTTCCAGCCACAACACCGCTTGAACGGATGCTGAGCCCTTCGGGGGGTACATCGCTTTCTCGAAGGCCGCAAGGGGCGCTTCCACTTTTGTCCCCGGGCAATACATTACCGTTTTTCCCGCACTGCAGGTTTGATGGTGGCGTTGCAGATTGCAGGTTTTTGTGAATCTCTGCCCGCAATGGGCGCATGCATAGGTTTTCGCCAGCTTTGTGATTTCTTTTATCAAGAAAGCGTGGCCTTCGTAGACACCTATCGTCAAAATGTTTTTGATTTTGGGGTTTGGGTTTTTTCTGAGATGCCATACCACTTCACCGTCTGGAAGACGCTCAGGCTCGTAGACACGTATTCCGAGCCAAGATGAGATGGGAGAGCCCTCGTTCAGATGGACTTCCACCTTGTCCAACTCATCAAGAGACGTTTTTCTGAAGTTTGGTGGAATTGCATCGAGTTTGTAGAAACTCTGGGCCAGTCTCCGGGCTTCTTTTGTACAGCGATCTGTGCCCGCCCCTCGGTGCACAGCGAGGCACCTAAATAGGCACAGGTTGTCGTTGTACGTGTCCAACGCCACCATCGCCGGCCATGAGCAAGGTTGCGCAGCCAGTCAGGCAAAGGCCCTGTTCCCACCAAGGGCTGCCTGTCAAGCACAACCTTCTCGTCAACGTTGAAAACGTTTTCAAAAACCCGCTTCGTGGTGGGCCTTTCAACTCTTTCATTGTTGAGATGCAGTTCTTCCTGGGTGATAAGCCATTTTTCCGCGTCTTCCAGTTTGTTGAACCACTGTGAGCCCTTGGGGTTCGAGTAGTACACGATCACCGTTGCATCCTCAATGTTGCGCAACTGATACGCGAAAACGTGCCTCAGATAGAACGACGTGCTTACTCTTTCGCGTATCTTCGCCATAAAGTCTGGTGTTAGGTTTCTCCCCAGACCTCTGATGAAGCGACATCGAATGAAACGCCGGCCTGTACTCTCTTCCCCTTCTTTCTCTGCATCGTCGAACAGATCCAGAATCTCCTTCTGGTAGTCTGACACTGTTCTGGTTTTCCGCGCGGGGAAGGGGTCGTGCTCCCTCAGAAGCTCCTGCGTTTTTCTTGACTTTCTTTGGCGTGGAGGGGCTCTTGGCTGGTAAGGTTTCGGAAATAGTGGCTTTTTCAGACGCGCCTGCGTTTCTTGAGAAATTGGTTCATCCAACACGTTCTGGACAACCTTTCTTACCGCTGGCGCGTTTTCTGCAAGAAGTTGATCGAAATAACGCAATACCGCGGGATCAATTCTTGCGAGTTCTTCTTCCAGTCTTTCTTGATTGTTGTAAGCCATAGTGCCTTACGTTATAACCTAAGATACATTTCTCTAAATGCTGTGTTTCTTTCTTTCAGCTCGAGCAAAACAAGTTCAAATTTTTTTTTGCTTTTTCGCGCTTGCGGATAAGACGTTGTTTTAGCGCGTTACCTCCGCAGGGCTTGCAAAGACGGTAGTCGCACAAAAGACCGACTCCGCAAACTCTGCAAGGCTCTGGCATTTTCATTCCTTTCTTCAGCTGGTAGTTGTGCTGCCCGCAATACGCCCCGTAACAGCGCTTTCCGGAGCTTTCTTTCCGGCCCCGCATCAGCCACCCGCACTTGTTTGGCACTCGAGTCATCACGGCTCGGGCGGTATAACAGCGGGCTCGCTTGTTTCTAATTGGTGTCCCTTTGTTTTGAGTAGTAAATAGGGAGTCAAACAAATACTGTTTCAAAGAGGGAGCTGAATTTCACCGTTTCGCAGCCCCCAGGTTCAACCGGCCCGAGCTTGTGAGGGCCGGACTTGATGGTGGGGGCTGCGATAAGGTGAAATAAAGCTCCCTCTGCGAAATGGTATTTGTTGGACTCCCTATATACTACTCGAGACAATCTTCTTCGATCGCAAGTGGCGCAAGCAACAACACAAACGCAAGCCGAGCAAAACTGCTCGTCCAATTATGGGCCGGAATTCACGAGTTGCTGTATAGCAAAGAGTCAAGAACATACAGCGTGGATAAAAATCTGCGAAGAGTTAAACTTTCGCATGATTACTAATTGAGAAATACAGATCTTGTTATGTATATTTCAATCAGTAACGTTTTGGTTCCAGCATGTTGGCCTACTACGACCGCTGCCAAAATTTGGAACTTGCGAAATTTTTGCTAATTTTTTTCCTCGCCAAAAACTGGAAATACTTTAAGCAAACAAAATTGACTCTAGTGCGACCCGGGCCTAATAACCCAAAGAAAGAGAGTTTGAGGATGTGGTTGATAATCCCCAGAAACGGGTCAGAAGTTTGGTTTGTTTTCAGTGTGTCGGTCCTATGCAGATGAAATCACAGTCCCTTTGAATTAAGAATCGTAAGTTACAACTCACCAACAGACATTTTGCTCTCGTTTTGCTGGTTCACTACATCAGCGGCACCTTCATAACTGCAGTCCTCTGGAAAAAAATAAGGTAATACAATCCTCAAGTTTAACCACTTTGTACTTAACTTTGTTGAGAGCAACAAAGTTGAGAGCCCGGAGGGGGATACTGCCAGGAGCCAGAGCCCTGGGGAATACTCCCAGAAAAAATGGGTAGGGGAGGTGCGACCCACTTCCCAAAACCCTTACCTTTTTTTTCCCTACCCCATTTATGACCAGACCAAAAATTCGATACCCTATTTATGAACGTTGCGGCTGGCAGAGTAGTCCTAAACATAATTTACTGATGAAGGGCTTTTGTTGAGGCTCTTATCGTTAATGATGAAAAAGTACCTTCTTCTAAAAAACACAAGCAATTCAAGACTAGAGCACAAAAATCATACTCTATTCATGTCGATACCCTATTTATGAGCAAAGCGGATAAAAAACCATATCCTTTGGGGCCGCACATACCTATAAAGTCCATATAATTGATATAAGGAAGTACCCCCCTCCCGATGTAACATGAAGACTACCGTATGAAAATTTGCGACCTTGGGTCACCTGTGATTTTAATATGTTTTGTTAACGTTCTTCCACCGTGTAATAAGTCCTGAATGAAAGTACTCATCGTGACAAGTCAGACGTCACTAACTGACATTTACACCGTAAGATGTACATGTATAAGACTGGATTTTTGAAAACCGTGTCAATACTTTGCACCAAATGACCCCTAGGCACTTCGATTTCACGAGTCCCAAAGGCCTCAAAATCACTCCAAGCAATGGAAAAAATAGAGAGAAGAGCACCAAAAGGAAGGTAAGAGAGTGGAGCAAAACAAAACTGACATTCATTTGAGTCAGTTTATCGTCTATTTTGGATCGAGATCTGGCGAAGTAAAAACAAAACACGGTCGAGCGGGCGAGCTTTCTGTTTTCACTGTTTTCATAAATACAGAAACATATAATGCCAATCGTATAAACCTTTACCTTACCTCGATTCTCGAAAGCGGAATTCAGCTTTTCTTCCACGTGTGCAACTTGTTGTTGCACATCTTCTTGTTGACACTTAAGACTTTTCAACTGTTCGTGAGTACTATCCATATCGGCTTCCAAGTTATCCATTTTATCCGAGAGAGAACTTTGCTCTTGTTTCATGACTTCTTGTTCATGCTGCACACTCGCAACTCTTGCTCGTAGCTCCTCCAGGCTTGTTGAAATGTACTTTAGTGCTTGTGATACTCGCTTCTTATCCTCCTGTACTTCAAATGTCAACTTCCCCACATCTGTATTCAGTACATTGACGTGCTGTTGTACCAACTTCAACAGGTCAGCATCCACAGTAGCATTCATACACAGTATCGTCCCTTTAATAACAAGAAAGGAAGCGAACTATTAACGACTCACTAATATGACAACTGTGTAAACGGGAAAAAGAACAGACGGGAGAGGTGCTAAGGGGAAAGTGGGTGGGTCCTAGACCGATGCTATCGACTAGCATTCAATGTAGGAATACCAGCAATAGTTGCCTGGTAAGGTCATAATGCTAGATTTAAGAGTCAAATATTTATACCCATGGCATTCACCTGCAGACTAAACCGTTGAGAAGCTTTTCGACTTCCTTTTAACTGAACTAGAAGACCCCTCCTCCACCAGAAGATAAGTTACTCGAGGACAGACACTTCAACAATATTATCGTCCAAAAAATAAATCTGAGCATTTGACTTTCATAAACTTGAGATCTTTCACTTATGTAACTTGACGCATGTCTGACAGTGGAAAATCTTTTCTCTCGTTGACCTCTTGTAGCAACAATTTACCGATCTGTGATGTGAAGTGCCAGAGACTACAATTAACTACAGCAAGATGGGAAGAATGAAACGTGTTATGGACGTTTGTATATTTGTAGGACGTATTTCTGCATTATAAATTACAATGTTTGAAAGAAAAAAACGTCAGTAAGGAAATCAGGTTTGTACCTTTTGACTCCCAGTCTTTCATTTCTCCTAAGAGATTCCTTTCGATGATGGGTGGCAAAGCCAAGGCCTTCACTAGCGTTTCCATCTTGTTAAAACTATGTTGATAATTCACTGGATCCCACTCACTGAATACACAGTGAGCCCAGGAATTTCTAGCTTGTCTAACATCATTTGCAGCACTCTGTACAGCTGGAGAGAAGACTGGCACTTTACCAAGCAAGGTGAGCACGGCAGATGCATCGCAGTGTTCATCAAAGGCGTTGAACTTAGCCATGTGGTTTTCTACATAGAGCTTGGCAAAGTCAACATGTGATGTCACACGGCAGTCAAACAAGGAGTAATTGAGCCTTCCACCTGGCAGCCTGGGAAATACATCGTTGCCGTTGATGTTCTCATACTTTAAGAATGTTGGCCAATTCTTAAGTCACCCAGATGTGCTCCGAGTGTGAATATTGTGGCTTGTTTGAAGATTGCCATACTCTCTCTGAACTTCTCGTTCAGCAAAGAAACATATTTGGGTAACCAGGACCTTGTTGAGGGCAATGCCAAAGACCAACCATCTTTTCTGGTTGTCTGTAACACAATGAAGTGTGGACCTAAAAGAGTTAATGAAACTATTTATTTTAATTTTACATTATTTTGGATAAGAACCACAGAATACCCGGACAAATTATATCGTGGACCAACAACATATAGAGCAATAATTATATGGATTTGAAATATCAAGACTAAAATAAATGTATTGATGGCTAACTTAAACTGAGAATTTAATACAGTCCAGGCTCTACAGAATATTCAGTTGCCAGACAGACAGGCATCAAAGAGTTGAGATTCAGAAGCAGTTGGAATATTGAAGAGGACCTTAAGGCAACAGACAGGCGTGGCCATCCTGGTAAGCTGAAAGTGTGGTGCTTACAGGTTTGCTTCCTTCCCAGACTGACCAATGAGGCCACCACTGGTGTATTGGTGTATTGGGTGACTATGTCCTAATGGTGGAGGCTATGGGACCCAGCAATTGGTAGTTACCTCAGAAAGGGATGGTTGGGTATATAGCACAGCCTGTGATCAGGTTCACCTTTCTGAACCTGCTCGCAAGCTAGGTATACCTACGTCCTTGGCAAATGTGGCCATTTGCAGTTCTGCTTCTAAAATCGAAATCCAAGAAAGGTTTCTACTAGAGGGAGAAAGGCCATAAAAGCCTGGGTAAACAGGTGATCTTGTGATTTAAGACTAGTTCATATTCTCTACTGATAAACCTGAGACAAAGGGGCCAGTTGCAATTGGTGGCTTCATTGAACTCAACTCAACTTAACTTAGCAGGCATGCCAGCAGTCAGTAGCTGCTCCAAATTGCTGTAAGTGACCCAACTCGTGCCTATGTCAGCAGAGTATGTGAACAAAGTTTAAATGTCTGAAACCTAATGTGGAAAGGAATCAGGGCACTGGAAGAGCCTGTAGAGGAGACTGAGGGTCAATAGGCACAAAGTGTAAAGAGATCATTGGAGCTGTGTAGCAGGATTGTTGAAGGCTTGTTTGTAGGAGAAGCACATAGTGGTCCTAGGACAATGATAATGTAACAGGTACTAGATAACATCTTCTTACTTTTAAGTAAGAAGTGGGAGAACCTCAGTTCAATGTAGGGTACACTGGCTATTTGGAAAGCAGTAGCCTGAAGGACCGGCAGGTTGGTTGGACCTTGTGTCCATGGAACCCTTAACATTCAACTTTATGTCCTTGCATGCAGTGACATCACCTCTTTCCTGCCCCTTGTAGGAAATCAGGATCTGTGGGGGAAATCTTTCATGAGTAGTCACATCTTTTGTGAGTAGTGTCAGTAGTCACTACATCAATACCTTGGCTGTATTAAAGGGACACAGTCAGCTTTGGGACCGCGCTGACCTGGACACTAGTTTCCTTACTTTGAGAAGAGTTCACCACAACCTGAAATCAAAGTTACGCGTCGAGTACGTAGAGAAATCCGCTTCAATCTTCGCAGTGTTTTGCTCAATTTTCAATCTTAAACTGAAAAACCTGTTTTTGAGTGTGTTTTTGCTCATCCTAGGATATTATTTTATCATATTTGGTTAAAAACAGTATGGATCGCGTCTCCAAAAGAACATGAAAAGAAGAGGTGGGAAACGTGAAGGCGCCGGGCGGAAGAAGTCGCCTGCGTTGGCCAAAATAACGAGAGCGATAAATCAAAAGCATTGGAGAGCAAATCATTATTACATATATTTGGAAAATCGTATTTTGTCGACCTGGTGAAAGGTCCGTGCGGAGGGAACCTTCGCAAACGATTCGAACTTTGCGTCATGGCTGCTCGGTTTGGAGCTCAGACGAAGACGTGAACAGTGAGTAACAGCTTTTTCATATATTTAGACCAGTGTTCGATATTAATACTGGAAAGAAATGTCCTGAATATCTCTTGATCTCTTTGTAGAATGAACGACATGAAAGCAGCTCGACCATCCAAAAGAGCAAGACTGACCGAAGAAGGTACTGTGTGCTCTGGGCACGTAAATTACCTCATATGATTCATTACATTTACACTTTCTGATTCTCATGTCTTTTGTAATGATTATTGCCAGGTCCATTAACTTCGACTCCGTTGGGAAAAGGCAGAAATGTTCCCGATTTTTCTGTTGTAAGCCCTAACAGATGTGAAAAGCAAGTGAAAAATTAAACACTTGATCGCAATTGCATGTTTTTTTTTGTTTATAGCGTCACTGAATTAGTGTAAGGCACACGCCAGGTTACCAATTTAATTTTTGTGGTCCTCGTCTTATCTCAAAGAAAAGATTTTTGCTTTATTCAAGTAACTCGGGCTGTCCATGTTATGCAGTCTATATTTGTAATAATATACTGATTATTATATTCAAAAACATATCACTTAGCTAGGTGATATGCTTCTGTTATATTTTGATTATTTTCTTGTAAGTTAAGTTTCGTTTTGTTTGCCTTCCTTTTGCTAAACATGCACTTCTTTGCACTGCGCAAATTGACCCACGTTAAATATGTTTGCTTGTTTCACAGGACAAATGGCTGTCCATCCTCCATCATGTATGCAATGGGCATGAATGGACCACAGGCAAATGTGACCATGAGGTGCTTGAACCCAATGAAGAACACCCCCCTTGGTTTGACCCCAGAGACCAAGATGTTTTGGCCTTACAGAAAATAGTGCTTGAGCCAACCTTGCTAGACAGCTTCAAGTTTTATGTGAAGTTTAGGTAAATACTTTTATGTCAACCAATTTTTTTTTAGGCAGACAATAGTATTAAAATCATTATTTTCCCCTTCTTTTTTGATGACAGGGATAAGGGAGAGGGGGATACTGCTGTGCTTCACTCCAAGCACAGGACTACTTATTTTGTCAAGACAAATCTCTGGATGGTGGAGGTAAATGCACCATCCCTGGGTACCAAATGTAAACAAATGCCTTGTGGCCTCCCAAGATCATCTACAGTGTTTGATGCTATTCATATAACCATGCTTCACTATTGCTTGTTTGTTTGTTTGTTATGACTTATGGTGCATCCCTGGGTAACCTACAAAGACTTACAAATGCTTGGTGGCTTCCTTACTGTTGTTTGTTTCTTATGTTTTAAAGGCACACAGGATCCTTGGAATGCCTCAACAGCATGTCTCTGGCATATGCGGCGAAGAGATCTGCTTACAAGTATGTATTCCGTTAAAAGCTCTGCACAGGTAATAAAGAAACCTGGAACCCTTAGCCCTAGACTATCATTATAGAGGAGTATACATTAGTGACAACTATAATATTGTACAGTTGCAGTTTTCATCCCTAGTACCTGTTGAGAGCCTCTGGAACTCTGTAGTGGGCATTACAAGAGTGGCATAAAATGTCAGGGTAATTTTTGGTTGGTGGTATTGCCCGGAAGGGGGAGAGGGGGTTGGATTTTCGACAGCCTTTTGCCTCTGTGGTAAACACCATTTTCATTGAATGTACTCATATTAAGCATTTCACCAGCACCTTATAACAACAGCCTAATTTCACCCTCACCATTTTCCCTTTAAACAGTTATTAATATTATCATTATTATTATGCACTGTGTTAGGTACAGATTTTACAAGGCAAGAAAGCAACTTGCAGCTATTGATTGGAACTACCATCGTGATAGATCAGCTGCTGTGGGATCTGAAGGGGGTGAAGGAAGATATAGCCGTAAATACAATCAGCGCACAAAAGAGTGGAACACACGCATAATAAAAGTGGACAAAGATTTTGCCTACATTCCCATACTCATGGCCAAATTTTTTCGTCGCCGGATAGATGATGTCTTGAGAATAGACAGACACATGTCTCTGTCTGAAGATGATCCAGAAAGAATTGCGCCAACAATTGCACACACTGCTCCTATCTCCTCAAAGGAGTTGTTTGAAAGACATAAAACAAGGTTTCAAAAACGGGAATGACTTGATACAGATTTGAACAAGATATACCACAGAGCTGTGCCACCATAACAGTTTATAATAGGGTTTTTGAGGTGTGTGAAAACTGACATTTCATCTGAAACACTGTTCAATTTTTTAGAAACACTTGAACCATGAACACTTCAAGTTCAACACTTCAAGATCTATTTTGTAAATTTGTCCCAAGAGATGTACACTTCTGTCACCTGTCAAGGATTGCCCTCGGTGAAATATGTGATATTATTTCAGATTGTGATAGTATAATAAGGAACTACAGAATACAGGGCCACTGAGGTCCACCTAGTCGGCAGTCTTTGAAGAACGAGAAACAACACAATAGGTTCTTTTGTTATTCAGTGAGATGTAAATACATGTAAGTGGCCCTGTAATCTGTAGTTTAGCCAATTACGAGCCCCAATGATTATTATTAACCTGCAAGCAAGCTCTACTGGAGAGCTTGGTCAATGATTGGTAAATGAGTGATTTCTCCTTTTGGTTCAAGTAATTGCATTGTAGATCAAGTGACTGATTTCTATATAAAAGCCATACCAGGGATTCATATTTCAAGTACATAATATTGGTATGATATACATGAAGCTGGTTTAGCACATACTCGATTTTTATTGAGTTTCTCATGATAACATATGTACAGTAAGAGTTTTCATCGCTCTTTGAACCCCATGTAGATGCCTGATGAAGATGGATAATGTTCACAGATTTCCCACACAACACATGAGGTGGCAACTTTCCTCCTTCCCTTGCCTAAATAACCATGCTTATCTAAAATACAATGGCGATAAGCAGCCTTTCTAAAGGTTCTGGTACTATTGTTTTGCCTGTCATTCCTGATATCAGCACTGCTTCCTATTGACAGTTCCAAATAATCAGGGTCCAAACACAGTTTTTTGAATCTTGGTTTTTTGGCATCACAATTTTTTTCCTGCAGCACACTTTCTCCACCTCTAAGGGCATGTTACGGCAGTTTCCACATACACACCACTTGGGAACTGGTCCTTGCCTCTGCTGAGGGATGGGTGGGGTTGGCTGAATTGCAACACTAGCAACACTAGCTGTGGGACTATAAACCTCTGCATCATTGTCATCATTGTCATCATTGTCATCATCATTAGCATTATCCAGGTCATCCTCCATAATGAGCAGGGAGTCTATGTAGTCCATACTTCCGATACCCCTTCTCAGGCTTCTGATGCACAGTTTCAGTGGCAGAGTCTAGTGTGTTGATGAATTCCTGTAAAATAAAGAGAATGGCATTCATTCAGGATGGCATTCATAGAACCTGCAGTAATGTTGGTCAATTCATGGAGGAGCGCTTTTTGGACAGGAAATGTGTAGATCCTAAGACTTTATTGGTATTCATTTAGGTGGCAGTTATGGAGAAGTATCTAGAGCTATGGCATCAAAAGAGAATAACAAACAAATAATCAGCCACTGTGATTCTTCAAAATCATAATGAATGGCGACCAGTTCAATTTCACATCACAACTCAGTCAAGTTTCGATACCTGCATTTTGAATTTTGAATTTGAATAATTTCAACTACATGAGCAAATACAAATGCTGCGAAATAAAAATAATTTTGCCAACGTGACGATATATAGTTTGATGCATCGTTCGGCACAAGGATAGAGGTCCTACGATATGCAAAAACAATGTACTAATTCACAGAATAATAAAGTCGACAACACCGGATCATTCGAAATCTCACCTTGACTTGCTGGTTTGCCGTAATTCGCTCATCCTCCTCAGTGGAGTGCTGAGTGGCTTGATTGTCACTGGAAGCGGTCGTAGCATTAGCCTGTTCAAAACACAAATTTATTGTATCGATTATTTACTTATTTTTGTGCGTAAGCTAATCTCAACTGAAGAGGAACATTTCTTCCGTAGCAAGTTGTTTACATATAGCCTCGATGACAACAAAGCAAAATCGCGAGTAATGAAAAAAGTTCGGTTTGCGTAGATCTAATTCATTCACATCTCAGAATTTCTGTAAATTATCTGGACCACTTCATTGTGACTGAGTATCACTAGCAAAAATTGAAATTGAACTAATGCATGACATACGACGATGAATGAAAAAGCGTTTTAGTAAAACTATCTCACCTTATTTTAGCAGGGTTTGGAAGGTTTCCCGCACCGAGAAGCTTCGGTACAGAGTCGATTCTCTCTGCGACAAGGACAACCTCTTGTAGAACCTTGCTTTCTGCGGGTTGAGCAAGCGCTTTTACAATGACATGGGTCTGGTTCCTAAATTTAGAAAGGGTAGAAGACGTAGAATGAAATTAGAAAAGCAAAATATCCGACTGAAAGCAGAAATGACCGATTACTCATGTTTCTCACCTCTGCAGATTCTTCAACTTCCGAGGTATTCGTTGACCTTTGGCTTTCCCTGGACACGTCTATCGGTACATTCTCCATTGTATCAATGAAATAACTGTTCTTCTAATATGACACGGATATAAGCACTATTTTGACTCGGAAATACGTCGAATCTACAAGGTTTGCTTAGATGCGCTTCTCAATTTCTTTTCCGCGCGCGCTTCTTGTGATGAAGTGTGATATGGAAATTAGCTATGAAAATGGTATCTAATGCGCATGTGCACCAGCTGACTGTGTCCCTTTAAGTCACTGGTAATGAGCAGAGGTTCTAGCCTATCAAAGTGTTGATAGCCAGCGTCAGAACAGAAGCCTGGGATGGGATTTGGTGTTTAAAGAAAGGTGAAATGATCAAGCAGCAATCTGCAAGGAAGGTGGCACCTCTAGTGTAAGTTGCATCTTGCGATCATGCGAATGTGTTTGCAGATATCCATAGTCTCCAGTGCTATAGCAAGGGGAGGGGCCAGGGGGGAGGCGTGCCCCCCAGTTTTTTTACCCCAAAAGTAAAACCAGACATGTATAAAATGCTGAAGACCACAACAAAAAGCTAATGAAAGCGATGTCAGTGTACAGGGATACTGACTTGCAGCACTACAAGCTAGAACCCCAGCTGTCCCTGCTTCCAGAAATGGTGCAAGCACACACCTCCAGATTTGACATCGCTGATCGGCTGGACTTTTCCTCAGTCACTCAGAAATGCTTGTTAACTCTTATTGAGTGAGATTTGCACCCTTGCTAAGCTTATGCTTGTCACGCCAGCTACCCATGCCAACAGCGAGCACTCCTTCTCCGCCTTAAAGCGACTCAAGACTTACCTGCGCTCAACCACAGGAGAGACCAGGCTCAATCACGTCATGCTTCTGCATGTCCACAAGGAATTGGCAGATGGTACTGACATGGTGGAGGTCACCAAGAATTTGTTTGTGGGGCACAAACAGCGGTGCAAGCACTTGTTCGGGAAGTTTTCATAAAATGACAGGCTGATGAAGTCTCCGTTTGCAACTTAGGCAACTCAGACAGTTTAATAACGAGCTAACACCTGACTCTGAGTCTTTAAAAGGCGAAACACTTGCTTGAGAGACAGTCGGTTTTGTTATTTTGTAATTGACTTTGCAATTGTTATACTTTCTTCAATCTGCATTCATTTGCTGAGACAGTGTGGGGAGTAATTTGCAAGACACGTAAATTACAAATAGCTCTTGGAGAACACTGGAATTAGCTCCTCCGAACCTCTAGATTTCAAAATTTTCTGGGAGGGATGCCCCCAGACCCTCATAGCGGCTTTTGCCTTTGGCGCCCAATTCTGTGTCCCCCAGTTTTTTTCCCTTGCTACGGCACTGCTCCTGGTGTTACCAATGCACTGTGACCTCCAGTGCTGTGGACTGATATATCAAAGACAGTTCTGTTGGCAGAGCTTCCTATTCCATGAAAGAGGTAATTGATGGGCATACAAGAGAACAATGGTCTAGTTTGCAGACTTGAAGAGTCAGTGTGAAAATTGGATCTCGTCTCATGATCACTATAGCTACAGCAGTTAAGTTGTGCGCGCGTGATGTACGACACTTGAAGCGGCGCGCGCTTCTGCAATAAATTTGCAAGCGGAACATTGCGCAAGTTTTCAACGAGTTTCTAATTCAAGCTGTTTTACGCTAAATTACTAAACTTTGTAGCCTTAAGGTTACCGTATACCTTCAGGGGTGTCTCGCGTCCAAGCGATGTAGCGCGTCCGGTTTAAGCTGTAGATACCTAAGCCCCTATATCAAATTAAAGCTTATAGAGCTGGCTATCAAACCATACCAAAAATTTTGAAATAAAATGAATTGCCAATTTTTTCACGGTCACCAAATGCAAGCGTCCTAATCACCTTTTGGAAGCTACAAGTCAAAGCGAATTTTGTTTTTCGCCAATTTATTTTTTTCCTCGGTTTCAGGACAAAAAGCGCTAAAAAGCGTGTCTGCGTTTTTCCATATTCAATTGTAGTAAAAAGTTACAGAACATTTTCGAAATAGGATTAAAAAAATGTGAAGTGATCGTACAAAAATCGCTCTCGGAGAAAAAATATTTCGAAATAAACAATTCGCAGACACGTTTTTGTTTTTTATATGTTAATCTAGCTACTGTCCAAATTTGAGGGCAAACAAACAAATTCCGTTTGAGTTGTAACTCTTTAAAGTGTCTGCTTCAAGTGAAAAAATTTATCCGAAAAAACAGCGCTAAGAAAAATATCTTACTTCGCAAACAAACTCCGCCCACAAACGCCTTCAACTGGGTTCTCAGATCACTGAGCCAATCAGCGCTTGGAAAATTTACTACCATTAACTTGCGGTGAAATTTACGCGTGAATCTGCAAAAAAAACCTTGCGTTTCGCAATGCGCTCAAGGCGGAGAGATAATTTTTCTGCAGCTGGGTTTTTCTTGAAGCTGGTTTGGCAAAATGGGGAAGACAAAAAAGGATACGAACGTTAGAGTAGCTGGGCGACGAGAACAAACAAAAGAAAGCGCGGCAGAGCAAATGTGCATGGATAATATTGCAATGGATCTCAATGAGTTGGACGATTCATCGGTATCGAACTCAACAAAAGAGTCACTGTAAACATCGCTGTTATCGCTGTCGAGTTCCCGAATTTTACACAACCTTTCTCTTCTCTTGACTCGATCTTTTGCCCGCTTGATACGTCCGTAGCTTCATCCGCGAGGCCAACTTTCGCTTCTTCACTCATTGATGTATTTTTATTCATTCTTCGCTCTTTCGAACTGGTAAACGGAGTTTTCCGTGGTCCATGTTTACTTATAACTTAATAGAATTACATCTAACACGAAAAATGCTTGGATTAACAATGCTGATTAACTGAGTAGCCAGCCAATTCGTGGTATCAATATCGGTAATATTCCCGCGAAAGTAGTCTCGGTTGATTGCATACACGTTATAGGGCTGTCAATCAAGAGGGAACTTTTACTTCCGGCCATAACGTAAAACATCCATTTCTCCGCCAGTATTAGGTTTTTTTCAATTTTGTTTTCAGAAATTAGAGATTACTCTTCGACCATTAGTTTGAACCAAAAATCCAAATTTGAAGAAAATTGCCGATCTGAAGGTATACTGTAACCTTAAGAGTACTATTTTTAAGTCACTGGAAGTTTATTTGAACGTGTATCCAGTTATTTAAGGCTTTTTCATGCGTATTTGTTTCGCGTGTACGCTACCCTTGTTCCTAGGTTTTTCTAGTAAGTTCTGTGGTGTCGCGAAAGCACACGCGTAGCGCCGCGACACCCAACTAGTGTTATGAAAGAGTAGTTTTTTCGTTAGCAAGATCAGTTGACGGAAGCTCTGTTTATTCACCGCAAGTTAACAAGTTTCTCCAAGTTTATCATTGTTCTGGTGATCAAGGCAGCACCAAGGTAATTATTTTTTACGCTATTTTAGTTTGTTTATGTGAGCAGTTTGTATCTTTAGTCGTTTAGTTCAGTTTCGTCGCTTGTGAATTGTAAATTTAAGTCTTCAGGTTTTAGATAAAGTCAAGTTGTATACAACATCGTTTTACCGTTACTGTGAATCGATATTAAGTTTTCTCCTTTCACCTTTGTAACTTGAAATGTATTCATATCCTGTTATTTTCGCAAGCTACTTTGTTATTTATTTGTATCTTTTATTTTAGTTCTCAAGGTGTTTATAGAGTTTTAAAGAATTTTAATAAACAGCAGTTTGTGAACCGACGTTTAACCAAATCACTGGAGCAATAATCACTGTCTAGCACATGGGCTACACAAGTGCAATATTATTATAACTCCTCCAAGAATAGGTCTTTAATGTTTAATGTCTTTAAAGTCATGTTTCAGCAGATGACACAGGTGCCGAAAAATGCCTTCAAGCACAACAGTTACTCTTCTTAAATACTTGTCAAAGTATGCCATCTGAGTGTATATTTTTATTGAATCGTTCAAGCTGCAATTTGCAATGAAGTTTTATTTAATAAACCAAACATATGATGCTAAGAAATTTGCACTTACCCTCCTGACAATGTAACTGCTGTTGCCATTGATAATATTCTCACATAATGGTCAGTTGATGTCCACCCTACAGTCAAACAAAATCAGTTAATGGAACAGTATTCTTTGTAAATACATGGGAGAGGCTGGCGAGTGATTTTGCTCAACCTTGATACTAGGGCTTTTCTCTAGGGGAGGGAATGGGGGCTCCCATATGAAAAGGCGTGGGTTGCCTGTCAGAAAATTTAAATTCAACCCCTATAGGAGACCAATCTGAGCATGGCTCTAGCTACATTTGATCCCTAAAATATATCACTTAAAACAGAATAAGCTCCATTACCAGCTGCTGTTTAGGAAGAGAGCCGGTGCTGGTGGAGCAGACTCAAGAGACCGGCAATGTTGAGCTGTAAAATGGATAGCATCTTTTAAATCATTATTTCTCCGTGTGCACCCTTAAAGAATCTTTGTGGCTAAAAGTAGCCACATTTCGTCATGAACACCCTAAGTGAGACCAGAATCCTTGGCCCCCGGAGTATTAGACAATGAGCATCCGTCCCTGACCTTTTCATATGGAAGTCCTACCCAGGGCGCTTTTTCTTTATTTGGGGTAAGTGCACCTCAGAGGATTGTGAATGTATATTGTGAAAGAGCAGGAATTTACATTGAGGTCAAATGAGATTTATGAATAAAGCTGCTTCTTGCCAAAAATTCCCTGATTGAGCAACATCCCAAAATCTATGACATCAGATGGTGCATTAGAGCCAGATAAGGGCACATTACCAAAACTTTTAAGTCTAAAATGTAGGCCTTGACTTAATGTTCAGTGTCCCGAAGATACTGTTTAGTAAGTAATTAAATTTTTTTATTGTGCAATTCAAAAGAATGTACACCATGGATACCCTGTGAGACAGAGATTCATAATACATGTATGGACCTGGACAACTTTGCCTACCCACTGGACAAAATATTTTTTTTAATTTTGGTAACAAACCTCCAACATCACTTTGATAGCATGGATCACAAAAACACTTAAATTAATTCTGAAATTTTTCTTCCATTTGCTCTCTAGAATCCCTCTCTCGAGTAAGGTTTTCCTCTTAAATCTTCTAGTTGAATCAGTGAGAATTGAATTGTATCACAGGGCTGTGTTTACATTGCAACTTGTTCAGAGGTTGGCATCTCTGTTGCTGTCCTTGTCTAGCAATACGAACCAGATATAAAATGCACAGACAGTACAGATATAGGAATATGGAGCTCCCTAAGAAACATCCTTCAACTGTGACAGCCGCTGAAATGTCAGACTCATGTCCCACTCTCAGCCTCCCTCAGGGATATGGCAGAAGGCTGGAGATATCTATCATTTCTTGCCATAACTAAATAAGGCAACTCTACCTGTGAAATTTTGCTTGTAAACCTGGGCAATCTTTGACCCTTCTGCTAGGAACCCGCACCACACTTCCTGTCTTAAATTCAAAACAACTTGGCCACTCTCACTCAACGCAAATCAATGCAGAATTTGTGTGGGCTTATAGCTAAATTAAACATGTGTTTCGCAGTATTTGTAGGGCAGCGAATTCACCTGTCTAAATGACTACACTTACCCTTTTATACCCTTTTGCCTTTTAAAGTGCATTCTCGCTAAACAGCCGAATAACTGCGCATTGAGCTGAGGTTATTAGAAATTCTGATTTGTACCTGTTTGTACGTATGTACAAATATTCGCGTAAAATATAAGCTTACCGAAGCATCTCCAGTTTTTAAGCAGTGTAATATTGTCAGCTTACCTTGTAATTTCTCCCTATTCTTCTCGTAGGAAAGGGCCTTAGTTTATACAAAATCCCCTGGACACTGGAATCGTTCGCCCTGAAATTCTGAGAACTTGAAACAAAGCGGAAATAACTTCCGGGATGGTTAGTCAGTCCCAGCTTTCCACGGTATGGTTAAGCCCGGGGCCGGGGCGGGACATCGGGCCACTTTTAATAGTGTGCGCGCTGTAGCCTCTTTCATTCGGAAAACACGTGGTTTAATAATGTTTATTTTAATTCATTAAATTTCTAAACTAATCACTCTCTCCCATAGTGCCATTTATAAGAGTTTTGTTTTATTGCCAATAGACCCCTTAAGTACGGATAGCGGCGACATTTTTTTACCCCGTTTCCGGTGTATGGGTAGCTACGTAGACGGAGGGCGCCATGTTTGACCATATTTGGTAATGACATCAACTCGCTACCGGGTAGCCTAGTCGTTTCTCCGGGGTTTCTCTGGAAACCAGTCACAAGTAATTTTAGTCAGTGTTTATTGCGTTTATACGCTTGTCTCTCAAATCATAAAATGATTGTTTGGGGTGCGCGTCCATTTCAGGCATGTCCTAATTCGAAGAAAAAGACGGTCGGATCAATGACATCAAAGACTGTAGGGCTAATTTTCCTCCACATCATTCGTTTGTTTGCATTATAAGTAATGCAATATACACATTGTGGCACATCATTTGTGTAAACCAAAGCATCACTTCTTTCCACCTTTTGTACAGTAACAACTTGCTTCAATTTGACAAATAAAACGCGTGTAAATAAGACACTGTTCGCATCATATTTCAGAACCATATCCTTACAATAAGGCATCCTTTGCATTCACGAAATTGTTATGAAAGCCTATTCTTGATTGTTTCGACCGAGATTCCCATACTAACTTTTGATCTTGGAAAAGCAACAACAGGGTGACTGTTAGCACTGTTCATGTGTATTTCGAACATTGCAAGTACAATGGTGGTGCAAGGCAGTTTACTACTGAAAGTTTCTGACAATATCCTGTGACAATCCCTGACAGTATGTCTCACTTTGTAGTGCTACCCAGATCAATCGGTTCAAGCCGATGTAAATGTTGGCTAGCGAGATATGGGCGTGCGAAAGTACAAAGACTCCTTTCGTTGTATGGGGCAACCCGCGCCGATCATTCAGGCCGATAGATGTTAGCTTGCGAAAGCATACCAGACCCTGTACAACCTGCACTAAACAAAAGCGGAGTCTTAAATATTGGCTTGCGTGGGCAAAATATCTCTCGATATGGACACCTGATGGAATAATGAAAGAAAGCTATCAATAAACAACACAACTGCAATCAACATTTTCAAAGCCTACACGAAATTAGGAAGCTCAGTGGATTTCGATAAATGCTTGCCATTAAGCATAAGCTGAAATTTTAAAAGATGCGAAGACAGACGATACATGCTAACAGACATTGCTGCATCTCAAAACAAGTTATGAAAGAATGAACCTGCCTTAGCAACTGAAAGTTGGGAATATACAAATGTAGTCTCTCGAAACCGATGTATAAATGGTACACAAAGGCGAAGCCAACAGGAGGCAGAAAATCCAGTCGTACAAGCCAACTAGCACCCATTCTTCTCATCTGTTGGCTCTACAATAGTGCCCAGTCATCTTAGTAGAATTCCTTTCGATCACGTGACTCTCGTAAAACAGACAAACGTTACTTTTTAGCTGCCAACTTAATGTGAGCTTCGCCCACACAAAAATGAATAAACGAGTAAGTATATTTGCGCCTTCTAAGTTGTGTTTAATGCTAAATGAAGTGTAGTTTACATGAAACATTCAGCAAAAACGAAGCAATAGACTCTCGAAGCAAAAGAAGATCATTAATGTCGGGAAACACGTTCATTGTCGGAAATCTTTTAGATAACAAAATTAAATTACTCCCTTTGTTAAACTTAACATACTCCAAAAAACAAAAGTAGAAAAGGCGTTAACCAAAACCTCATCTTAAATGCTAAACTCGTTTGAACACTGAATTGAGCGAACATAGGTTTATTACTGCACTGCAATCACCGACGTCATTTCTGGGAAGAAAAAGCAACATATCTGGGATCGATAAACCACAGAGAAAAGAAGAAACAAATGGGATTAAACTAACCCTGCGTTGGAGGCCGCTATTCATATTATCAACAAGAAAGCTTGGTTCCAGTCCATCTCTGTTAAGCGCGGGCAACTTAACTCGGTATTTACCTGTACCCGTGCACCGGATGCGGGGTATCTCAAGATCTATAATAAACTTTGGCCATGTCTCACCAAAGTAAGAGACAAGAATATTTGTATTTACTGCAAATAGGAGTTTTTCCCTTAGGGAAAAAAGTCAAAGGCAATTTATGACTTTTGCCGTAAACGTCATCATCAAAGTTTCTGTCAGGGCTTTCCTGTTCACAGCCGTCATACGCATAATTTGCCAATGATCCAGACAGATAATGTGATATAGTCGATAGTCTTTTGTTCAACTGTTTAACATCACGGAGGGCTGGGGCTCTGATTGCAACTAGGCCAAAATTTGGAAGCTTTACTGGTACTTCATTACTCTCGTCCTAACACCGCTATCTCGCTAAAGGTTCACTTTTTCTATGGTTACTGAAAACTGAAAACACGAATTTACTTCTGTTTCACAATGAGTCCGCTTGCAAAACCATTCATATATGAAAATGTGATCCGTCCGGCTTTTTATAGGATTTTTACTCAAATCAAACTCATTTTCATAAGAAAGGTTTTGAAAAGACTGGCACAAAGTAACTCGGAAATGACCTATTTGTTGTATTTTGCACTGAGACATATTTTTCTGGCAAATTAAATTTTTTCGTGGACAAATAAATTTCTATTTCAACTGCTGACTCCAAAACATCCCTAAAAAAGCTATGGAAACGTATTAAACTTCTCTTCAACTTCAATCCCCTTCCAGATTATTCTTGTTGGCCACTGTTGCTGGACGCATGTCCTGATTTCACTCTAGCCTGGTTACCTGGTATGATTACATGTTTCCAGGAGCTATGCCCACGGCTGTATTTTACCCCTGGTAGGTTCAACCACACCGGCCAGATTGGCCAAGGGGTGAGAGGTTAAAAGAAAGGCAGCCTCCGGTCTGGTTAAGGGCCACACCTTTTTAGAGATGCTGACAACAATTCCCAATTGACAAAATCCAGTTTTCAGATATAATTTTAATTATAGTTCTTGATCGCAAAAGTAGTCAACGTTCAAGAGCGCGCCACTCCTCTTTTTCTCGTCCACAGCGCATGTCTGTTCCCCTCGTCACTTCGTTCCCCAGGATTCCTTCTCCGTACCAAGGAACGGTTACCGGGATGCATCTTTGTTTCTTCTCGCCAACTTCACCGTAAAGAGAGGGATACGAGGACATAGGGAACATCTATAGACAGACATTTGATCTTCCTTTGCTTCGTTGTGTTAGACTTCAGTGACAATGTGTTGTGATAACCTGATGTCATTCGATGCTTTTGTGGTGGAGGACTTCCTCCCACAAGAACACGCTCCAAACTTGTAGAGCAGCACAGCTACGCAAAGTATTACCAAGGCGACAAATGCAACGCTTCCTATCACAACAATCTCTGCCCCTGTCAGACCTGAAAGAACCACAAACATTCAGTAGCAGTATGAGTTAACATAAGTAAAAACTATAAGAACAAATATTTATAAACACTATTATCTTAGTAACTGTCAAGAGAGGATCAAGGGAAGAGAGTTAAGCTTACCGTCCACACTAATCCGTCACGAAAACGGAGCTTTTCGAAAACGCTCTTGAAACCGGAGGAATATGAAAACGACGGCTTTGCAATTTCGTGTAACCGGAAAATATTTTGAAAACGGAGCTTTTCCAAAGCAATGACATTACGATAATAATGAGATTTTCCTGCCCGGCTTTTCTTCAACCACAAATCCAAAATGGCCGGTTGCGTTTTCAAATTCCTCCGGCGTAGTTTGGACGTGAAACATTTGATGCATTTTCAGAGTGAAACCTCCGTTTTCAAATTCCGACGGCATAGTGAAGACGGGGCGTCAGTCAACGCAAGAGATGCGACTGATGTTGGACACCTAAAATGTCATTCTGATAACGTACTACTACCTAGATACACGAAGTGTCTGTGATTGAGTGCTTTTAGTGTTGGAGGAAAGGGTTAACGCGATGGTCACGCGAGTCACGCAATGTACTTTTTTGTTGAGGCTTTCAGGATTCCAGGGGCCAAAAAATTACCTGACACGTCGATCACGTAATCTGTGTTGGAGACCGAGTTAACGCGATGGTCACGCGAGTCACGCAATGGGTTTATATTAAAGATACGATCGGCCGGGGAATGTCTTTACTGGCAGGGTAAAAAGACAAACAACACAAGAAAAATCCAGACCTTCATGGCGACTTCCATCAGGTTTCGTAGTAACAGCATTGGCCGTAGTTACTCCTGATAATAAGAAAAACAGAACTACGTAAGAATACTAAAAGCAAAAGGCGTCCAAGCCTTAAAAAGCATATATAGTATACAAAGCGATAAAAGTATACAGAGGCTCCTTCTTGGTGTGGAAGACAGACAGTAGGACAAGTCACAATAACACACCGCCTCACAGAGTACATTGGTTTCATTGTTTTTCTCGTTGTTTTGTCTTTTTGTTCTTTATTGTTTTACGTCAACTGTGTCTTCCACACCAAGAACTGATATAGATGCGATACAATACTAATACTTAAATTAAAAAACAACAACAACAACAACAACAACAGGTACGTGTAGACATTAACAGTAACAGGAGCTCTGTTGGTCATAATGGGGAAGTAACTGGATTGACATTAAAAGTTGTGATCAAACTCTTACTCGCCCTCGTACTACTGCTATCTTAAGGTATCTAAGAGTATTTTCAGTCTTAATCAGTCTCTTAGTTAAGCCAAGAGACGAGGATGATCATCGTCTCTTGGTTAAGCTAACTCACTGCGAATGAAAGGTCTTGACACATGAGGGTTGCTGTCCAATGGATCACTATCTGTTCCGTGAAGAACAAGCGTCCAGTTGTACAAAGTACCTACAGCAAGTTAAGAATTCAAAATACATGTGCTATTATCTACTTCTTCATAAATTTACGTTTCTCTAGACTTGAGAGCAATCCTATCAAACGTTACCTGCAGGCAAAGTCCTTTCGATCACCATAGAAAATTCGCAAACCGGGGCGGATCCAGGATTTTTCTTAGCACGGGGTGCACCACTAATGGCGTAACTGACTGGGATGAGGTAAGTAAATTTTAAAAGCAATTACGGAAAAGAAGGCTTAATCTCAGGGAGGGGGGGGGGGGCATACACCCTGCACCCTCCCCCTCGATCCGTCCCAGCAACCGAAGTTTGAAGGCTACTCTGCTCGCAGGGCATATAAAATTGAACCGACTTTAATCACAATCACAATCACAATCACAATACATTATTCAAGAGAGACAAATAATATGTTTAAAAAAAATACCTCTTGGAATGGAAATCATGAGGTTAGCCCTATACGTGACAATTCCCATAAATAAAAAGCGTAATTACTAGTAAGGATTGTTTGATTTAAGGATTTAAGGATTGTTTGAAACAGGGCGGGTACAGGTGTACACGGTCAGTTCGAGCCATACCTTTAATATACAGACAAAACTATCAAAATACCAAATCGTGGAACAATCTACCAAAACGTATCACCGAAACCAGAAATGATGGTCGATATTCAGGTCTTTAAAACTGTACATTGGATAAATCATTGCAGCTTCCAAGAGATTCTACCAGCAGAAAAACTTAAAGGAAGACTTCCTGGGTAATATACATGTACCTCATTACATGAAAATTTCTAGACATGTAATCACGAGGTCGATTCGACGTAGCGAAATTAAAAGTCACTTAATTATTAAAAAAAATGTACAAAAATTCGTGCAATTTACGAAAAGTCAGTTTTACAAAGAATTGCAAAATTGATTAAAAAATTTCATGCAGTGTTAAAAAAGTTTAGATAGTATTTACCTGAAAATGCGTTGCGAGGAAAATGGTTCCTCAATCTCAATTTCCAAGTCCCCTGGGGATTTTCACCCCAAAAGTGCAGGCTAAGTATCGGCCAGTTGTTAAAATCGGTCGCTATGACGTCATATGGGCGATACGGAAGGATCTGAGACACAGTCCCACTAGGCGAGGTCACATAGCCTTCTAAGTAACCACGCCTGGAAAACCTGGCCTGGATTATTACGATCACGTGTTCCAAGTACTTGATGTTACTGTCTTTACCACAGTCATCTTCAGAGACTGTAAGATCCAATACAGTATCTCTACTTGACCAGATATGTCTGTGAGAAAAATGTTATGAATTAGTAGCTGAAAATGGCATATTCCACAAAGACCCCCAGGCTGCTACCATCTTTTGCGGCTTGATTGTAACTGAACGAGCTTTCTAATAGGGTTTCTAATTAGGGAGCAGGGATAGCGCAGTGGTGAGAGCACTCGCCTCCCACCAATGTGGCCCCGGTTTGATTCCAGCCCAGTGCCATATGTGCGTCGAGTTTGTTGTTGGTTCTCGCCTTGCTCCGAGGGTTTTTCTCCGGGTTCTCCAGCTTTCTTCCCTCCACAAAAACCAACCCTCCAAATCCAATTTGACCAGGATAGAGGACCTGCATGAAAATCAGCCAAGGCTGATGTGACTCCTTCTCTAAATATTGTAATTTATGTATTTTTTATTTATTTATTTAGGGCCATTAGCGCGGTTTTCAATTGAGTGTTGTAAAACCAACACCAAACCAATTACTTACCAATTAGACTACTCAGCCAATCTCAAACCATAGTAAAACCAAAACCAAAGTAATTGTCTTATTACTTTCGACACTCAAATGAAAACCGCTCTATTGGAACTAATTACTGGAACTAACTTACAACTAAGGCTAATGCGGAGAGTCTAATCAAATGCAAATGTGACATTATTCTCTTTTTAATGATATTCCCCGCATGAGCCGCCACTGCAAGCTAGTTCCAGTCCAATACCGAAAATGCGAATATGGTATATTTAGTCCCTTGTTACCTGTAGACACTGGGCTGCGGTATTTCGCATTTGATCTGTCTGGCCACTGCACGCCATGATCTTGAATATTCCACCATTGCTGCACCATCCATGAGTCCAAACCCAAAGTAACTGCTAACTGTAAAAGAACATAAACAACTCTCCTAACTTTAGTCTTGCTGAGGGAGACACGGTAACCTAGCAATGGTTAGTGCACTGCATCTGCTCTCCTGGTTTGAGCCCTGGCAGGATGGGGGGGGGGGGGGGGGGATTCATTGCATTGTGTTTTAGGCAAGACACTTTAATAGAGCCTCTCCCATCAGGGTGTCTGAAAGGGTAGTATTGATCTGTTAGGGAAACCACACAGAATGCTAGGGTATAGCCTAAGATGAACTTGCATCCTATCCACGGGGAGTAGCAATACCTTAAGCCACCCCATGCTACAGAGGCCAAGATAAACTATAAAGTGACGTTTCATTTGTGATTTGGAGTACACTGAGGACTGATCGCTGATGAGGGTTGGTCCCAGAGGTCAAAAAGGGATTTTATGTGTGGGCAGAATCCACTGAGCGATTCAAATGTAGGCGTCAAATGACTGCCTGGACTCCCCTCATGCAACGGATTTCTACAATGAATGCCTGAACTTCTTTGGAGTGACTGGAGTCTTGGGAAGGAAAGAGGTTAAGGTTAGGATAAGACAAATAACATGCTGGTGACTCAAATAAAAATAAAAAATGTGAAAGAAAATAAAAGGTGGATCACAAAGAAACTGAGACATTCAATGACTCGAACTCTTGCAATTAAATTTTAAGGCAACCTGTTTAAACACACTTCTTTATGAGCAAGTTTACTTCACCACCACATTTTCCAATGTTTCCAGAGATGCAGCTGTGGGAAAATTGATCTTCAACATGCTGAATAATCTTATCTCTCCACCACACCAATAAATTTAAGGTGTGGCACATACGGTGGCCTGTTCCACGAGTTCAGTTAGTCACAGAGTAGTGCGAATGGGATTGTTTTTTTTTTTTAAATAGCCATTCTCATGATGATCCCCAACTTAAGGAGGAGCAGGCTAGCTATGATGCAGTATCCATGCAAACCTTAGGTTCGGACACACTTTAGACTCACCCCACAGCCCTGCTGAATTCTGCAGCCAGTCATCAGAACGAGGCACATCATAATTTGATGAGTAAGCTATCAAATGCTGAACATCACGCCATGTGAGGTTAGAACTGAAAAGGAAAAATAAAACCGCGGTTTAAGCATATACAATAATTCTGAAAAGGACAGCAAATACCTTTAATAGGTAATTTTCCAGTTATTAGTGCTGAGCTGATTGGTCAAAACCTCAACTCTGATTAGTGAAATTATCTCTTATTTCTTGTTTTCCCCAGAGTTAAATCACTAAGGAATGGACATCCCTTCCACACAGCAGTAAACATAGAAGTTACAATATGTACTGACTTGACTTCCAGTGCCAAAGCTATGATTCCAGAAGCTATTGCAGTCGCAGCTGAGGTTGATGCAAATGTTGATGTACAGGTGTCATTAAGGTCTGAAGTAATCTAAAGGAAATAATGTGAGCCAAATTGTAAGAACGTAACATTTTGGGTTCCTTGCCATTTCACTGAAAAAACTGTAGCCATCTGACTGACTGACTGTTTGGCTGGCTGATGTGTCTGACTGACTGACATACCTCACTGACTGACTGTCTCGCAATTGTCTGTCTGCCCGTTGTTCTGTTTGACTGGCAGACACACTGACTTGCTCTCTTGAGTATCTGACTCAATAACTGACTGTCTGTCTCACTGACTGCTGAGTACCTGACTGGTTGATTCACAGGTGAACTTACGATAGCATCAACTCCAGCTCCCATGTTATCCTGGCTGTATGTGGAAGCCATTATCGCTGAACACCTCTCAGCATATCCAGGGATGCTTCCATTTCTACTGACTCCAGTAATGGTAATAGTGAAGACACTGTTTGCATATCCATTGTAAGCACAGTTATCAAATTCTCTTCCACCATTTCCAGCTGCAAAAACAAATATTGATCCTTTCCCTTGTCGGCCCTAATTTGAAAGGAATGAAAAAATAGCATGTTCAAAACTAAAACTAATTAAATAATAGCAAATGAATCAAGTTCAAAACTACAATGCAATCTGTGTAAGATCCTGCACTAGCAAGGTTGAGCCTTGAGGCACAAACTTAAGAGAACATGACTAAATTGCATGAACGTACAAGTTTTGTGAACCTTACGTTTAAGTTAGAGGTATATTCCAAAAATCAATGATGGCAAAAGAAGATAGACACACTTATTAAGAGGAAAGAAGTATAAACTTGAGTTATTTCATTTCTACACTGTAGATTGGGCTACCCAGCAACACTCAGATACTTCATTTAAAGACCTTTCAGAGACTCACTATTTTTGTTCCTTTCTCCAGCTGGTCTCTTGCTAGTTGTTTTGGTCCTTCCATGGTCCATCCTGTGTCAGCAGGACCCCAGCTACATGAATAGATATCTATGTACTGTTGCTGGTATTGAAATGCTAGAGCCTCCATGGAATCTGTAGGGTCGTCATCTCCAAATATACGAATACCTGTGGGCAAAGAAACCTTGGGTGAAAGATCAGTTTTTCTTGACAAACTCGTTTATGATACATGGTCATATAAAAAAGGAAATTTAGCGTTTCAAAGAAAATTACAATGAATAAAAAAAATATAATAAATTGCAGCATTTAGAGAGGAAGCCACATGAGACTCAGCTGCTTTTCATGTGGGTCCCCTAACCTAGTCAAATTGGAATTTGGAGAGTTGGTTTTTGTGGAGGGAGGGAAAACCAGAGAACCCAGTGAAAAACCCTTGGAGCAAGGTGAGAATCAACATCCAACTCAACCCACATATGGCACCGGGCCGGAATTGAACCTGCGCCACATTGGTAGGAGGCAAGTGCTCTCACCATCGACATCCCTGATTCCATCTCCTTGCTCCCCAAAATTCTGAAAACACTTCAGTTATACATCAAATTAACATTACCTCCAAGTTTTGCATTAAAGGCAACTCCAATCCCACATTGACTGTTATTAGCTGAAGCTGCAATGACTCCACCACAACGATTACCGTGCCTGAAGAAAAGAAGCTAAACACGTCAGTATCAATACAATTCTACTGTACTGTCTGTAATTTATATATTATAATCACACAAACCACTAGAACTCACTCAAGAAGACAAAAGAAGGAAGAGGAAAACAATTATGTGTTGACAGATAGATGAATCTTAATGAACAATAATTAACAGGGGCACCCACAGTTGGATGGCTAATTATAGATGATTAATTGCAGTAATGTTGTGGATGGATCTCTATATACTTACAAAACTGTTTGAAAAAAGAAAGAAAGCCTAATTAATATATTACTTGCTCGTTTATTTCTGGCTGAACTTTGCTTTTCATGATGAATTGCAACTCGTTTACTTTAGAACCGTACATTGGCACATTGGGTGATCAAAACCTCAACTGGCCGTGGCCTGGGGCCCGTTTCTTGAAGGTCCCGAAAAGTTTTCGCATGGGAAAAGCCATAGCAAAATCTCAAACCCTACGACTTCAGAGCTGTTTTAAGCACATATTGTTAACATAAACAGAGGTTCTCTTCAAACAAGAATTAAATAAAAATGGCTTTGCGGGCCCGAAAAAGTTTCCGGGGCTTTTGAGAAACGGGCCCCTGGTCTCTTTCAAATCACTAATGGTTCACAACTGCTACTAATTTTTAGTCAAGCAAGTTCTAAAAGCTTAATAAAGTGTTGCAATCATGTTTCTCTTAGTCTGTAAAAATAATTTCATTTTCTTTTTCACCCTGCAAATGTCCCCACAGGATCAGGTGCCAAAGTGTCATCCAAATCTACCAGATCCAAGCTTGCTTCAGGATCCTGGAGAAAATAAAACAAAAGGTACAAAACAGGTGTCCAAAATTTTGTTTCAAATCAGCTTTGACTTATGCCCAGATACCTGTTTGATATACTTTTTATAATTTCTTTTTTATTTTAAAGTAAACTAAAGATAACTTAGACTTTACTTACATAATTATCTTTTAGATCAGGATGAAATTCCTGAAGGCCATCATCAACAACTGCAACAACAATCCCTTTGCCAGTTACACCTTGCTGCCAAACCTTGTCAATATTCATTCCTTTTCCATCAGGAGAATTCTGATTAAAAGGAAAATAGGCTGTTAAATACAGTTGACCCCTGCATCTCTACACTATCAATCTGGAGTGAATGCACGATTTTTGAGAAGGGGGTTTGTGATACGGACTGCTGAAGGTGGTCTCTTGTTATGTACATGTAGGGGGGTCTGGAGGCATATATTTCTTCCTTTCTTTCTTTCTAACCCTAACCCTAACCACTATGGACAGGGTCCACAGACTACCCTATGGACTGGTCCATGGACAACCCCTACAGACCCCCTCCAGACCCCTTAAAACATACATACATAGCCCTTCCATGGGCCACCCCCAAAATAGAATAAAAATAATAAATAGAGATTTCATTCACAGGTTGTCTAATAGATTACTCTTGTCGGCAAAATTTTGAATGTTACATTGTGCAAATGTGACAGACTTGGGTTTAGGCTCAGGCGCAAGTTATATTATCACATGTACACAATGCCATTTTTGTTTGTCGTGGGTACAGTAAACACCCGCGTATAAGAACCTAGTGATTTAAGAACCTACAGGCTGAAATTGGGCATTTTAATACCCAAATATATAAGAACCTATTTAGGCTGGCAAAGAACAATAGGTTCTTATACAAAAAAACACTCTTATTTTGTAGCCAAAATACTGGATTTTAATTGATAGAAATTGTGAAATTTCTGAGAAACACCATGAAAATTATTTGTTTAATTGAAAATCTTTTAAATACAGAGTATAGAATACTGTATAAAATTATACTGGTGTAGCCTTGGGACTTGAATCTGTAGAGTGCCCTGACTTTTGCTCATGTGAAATACACATTACTGCTTGTCTTTTTCATTCCAACTGTAACAGTGATACCCAAAGAAAATGTTTGTTCTTTCTGTGTACAGTACAATGCATCTTTATTTCAATACGCAAGAAAATTAATATTTTGTTTCACATTGTATTTGATTATTTTCAAATTGGTTCAATTTTAATTCCCTAAATTGGGTTTTTATTTATTTTTGCTGTTTATAAATTTATATATTTATATTGCTGTTAACAATTTACATTATTATCAAATACAACTGTAAATATGGTAGCCTATGATACTGAATTTATTATTGTTTAAAAAATAAGGCTTGGCATTTTTGCGGTTTAAAATACAAATGTTCAACCATTATGACATACTAGTACTACAGTAGCTCTCTGAATGGTATCACTATGACAACTCCTACAAATAAGAACCTACTAAGAACCTAATCAGCCTGAGTTCGGAAAAACTACCCCAAAATATAAGAACCCATTCAGCCTGAACCCAAAAATTCTAGGTTCTTATACGTGGGTGTTTACTGTATATATGAAAGACCGGGAAGCCTCCGAGAATCCTCAACATTTTGAGCTCCTTCCCTCGCCATTCGTTAATCCCTTATGAATTCGTTCAGGCTTCACAATTTGATCAGCGGAATTACAAGCAAGCTCAGTTCCATAGCCAGATTGAGTCATGAATGGAAGATAAGGACTTTTCTTCTTTTTCCAACGGCATCTCCTTACACCAAAAACAGCTTATTATTTTGGGTTTTTTTAAAAGCACAGCGTAATGCTCGAAATTTCACCGACATGAATAATCCATTAGACAAACCATAAGTGAAATCAATATTTTATTCTATTGTGGGGCGGTCCATAGAAGGGGACTGTAGGGGTTGTCCATGGACCGGTCCATAGGGTAGTAAGTGGACCCAGTCCATAGTAAGGGGGGGGGGGGGGGGTCAGTGTTTTCCGGTTACCCTTGAAGACAGGCTACTAAAAATAGCCAAAGTGTACAGGCTGTCTATAGGATGAAGCTGCAAATCTTCCTTACTGCTATTTAATATAACTATATAAATTATATATAATTTAAAAGTAAATATATATGTACAAGTGTACATGAATTACAGTATATTACACATATGATGAATGTTTGTAAAATTTAAAACTGTGGTTTTGTTGTGATTTTCCTGCTTTCCAGACTTTTTGGTACATTTTCTATGCATTACAGTTTAAGTGTCCCCAATAAGAAGGCAAACCCTGTAGGGATAGCCACCAAGTAGTTTTTCTTTTGAAGCATACTGTTATATAAAGTTGTTGTTTGGTTACTTGTTGGATTGATTGAATGATGTTTTGTTCATTCCATTAACACAGAGCAGAAAATTTATGTAATACATTTTTAAATTTATTAACAGACAATTACACTTCAGTCCGACCTGCAATCTCAAAATACATTGCATGACTTATTATTTGAATATTCAACTGACATGTACAGTCATACTTATCTGAATATTTCACAATCATTGAATAATATTATAGCTGTTTTTTTCAGTCTGTAAATTTGGTGCTTATATTTTTGACACAATATTCTGTGACAGAAGGTTGAAAATAATTTGCCTACTTTATACTGGTCATGCAGAAAGAGAAGACAATTAGATATTTCAGGGTACAATACATACATGTGTACAACACACAAGTTTAAACTATACAGGTCTACATGTATATGAAGATCAAAGCAGACAATAAGCCAGTAATTTAAGGTTTCTTGGACAATCACTTTTGTAACTCACCAAATACCATCTTTGCTCTCTCCACCTGGGATCATTAAATAAGACAGAGGATAGCTGGCTGTCATAGAGAACTCTCTTCCGCCTTACTTGTTGGGAGAACAAAATGACCTTAAAAGTCAATTAAAACAAAACAAGAAACACAATGAAAATTATTTTTTTTAAATGAATGCAAACTCAGTTATTAGAGCCATTAAAGTGTATTAACTGATTGCATCTACAGGCTAATTAGCTATTATGTAAGACTTAGTCACTCCCTACCAATGGCTCTGCACTCAGACCATCTCCCTGAATCTGAGTTGGCTGCAAAGAAATCGTGGGTAGGCTTTTGTTCTCAAAAAGATAGCAATCAGCAGAAATCTGAGAGACAGGACTACACAATGAAATTACGTCATCATGATGGTAATTTGCACTTACTTCTTTCTTAAGACATACATGTACAGTATGACAATTCATCTGACGAAACACTGCTTTTTACAAGGCAAAGTTACCAAGAGTGTTAACCAAATTAAAGCTTAAAATGTTCAAAGTATCCCGGTGCTCATGTACATGTAGTGACCTCATAGGAATGTATGTGTGGTACGTGTATTTGTTACAAGTGAAGTTACAGTAACTTCATGAATTGCAAAACATAAATAAAATTGTTTTTTAGAAACAACTTTGTAAAATTAGTAGAAAATCACTTGCATCTTCACGCATCATCTCCCACTTGTTGCATGATTTTGGCTTGTAACCATTATTTTCTCAGATGCATTTCATAAAAGTCTACATTTTCTCCCTGGTGTGGCATTATGATTACATGTAAATTATACAATGCAGAAAGTATTTATCATTTACCTTCAGTTTGTAGGAGAATCCATAATTTTCAGCAATTCTCTTTGCTCCATCAGTATCTAAAGTTACTTGCACAGCCCATGTGCTGGTATACTTGCGGCCTCTCACTATCACATGGGTATTAGAGAAAGCCAGAATAACCAACAGCTTGAAGAACCACATCAGACAGTATAAATCTAAGAAATAATGAGATAATATAGTACACTTTTGGCAAACTGGTCCAAGATGAAAAGGTCTTTCATCTTAATTTTTGTACTACATACTTGTGAATTAGTTTAACTGGTAAATTGCTTTTTCAGAACATATATATAATTATAAAACCACTAACTTGCTAATTACAACACAATGCAATGACCCCAACCATGTAATTATAAATGCCTCTAAACTTTTACCTATCCTATCGGGTATACTGTGTATTTCTTTCAAATTTGCTGTGAATATTTGGGAATTCCTTACAACAATTTTTTTAAACTTAGACACTAAAAGCAGGGCTTCAGGTGTAAATAATACTGAAAACTGTAACAAATACTCAGTAATCAATGAATGATGAAGGGAATATACCATCATAGTTCCTTTTACATTGCTGTACATATGCATAGTGATGCAGCTACAGACCAGTGTACTCCAAAACGATCTCACAACAGAAAAGAAATTACTGCTTTTCCGTTTATGTTTTAACAGGTCTAAGCAGGATTACTTGTACTGTGGATACTGTATGGAGCTTGCATACTCAAACAATAATTTATTAAAGTTATTGTTGTAAAATAGGGCGGTTTTCAATTAAGTACTGAAAGAAATCTGGCAATTTCTTTGGTTTTGGTTTTTGGTTTTGGTTTCACTACGGTATGAGATTGGTTGCATAGCTAGTCTAGACCACATGCAATTGTAATTGGTAAGTGATTATATTGGTTTGGTTTTACGACACTCAATTGAAAACCGCACAAGGACCCAATTTATATCTAATTACCTTCGATTTTTGGGGTTTGGAATAGAAGATCAGAAGCACTACAGACTACAGCAACATTAAGACTTCCTTAAACAGCTAAACCACAGCTATAAAAGAGAACCAAAAGTTTAAACTACAGTTCAAAAGGATTAATCTTTGTGTAGAATTCACCAATTAATATTCTAGGCAGCTGTTTAAATATCAAGTGGCAGCAACAGCTGTAACCCGAGATATTTTCCGACACAAAGTGGCATTTGAAAATGTCCACGCCTTTATATAAGTAACAAATCTGGACCAAACCAACAGCTCGTGAGTTGAATCTGAAAGATTTTGAGTTGAAAATATTGAATCCCTTCTAATGTAATTTTGTTAAGCTGCAGGCGGTAAATTGAACAAACGAAAAAAAAAAAAATCAGTTTCATGGTCTTTCATTTTATCACATCAGCAGCCATGCAACCTCGTCCATAAAAAAGGATTTTTACTCACCGTGGCCTGTGATAATCAAAGTAGTTCAACCTCAATTGTCACAAGGTGTGCTGCCTCCCGGCCGACTGCAAATTTACTGTAGTATTATTTCCATCTCCTTGAATATCAAACAATAACTTTCATGGTTCCACGCTCTCTTCTCATAAAAGCGCCCAGAGGTATCGTAATCTCATGGCGAGATAAGAGTCGCACTGTTCATCCAACGGTGGGTTTCAAACAACGAAACTTTTAGGAAGTGCAACTGAACTATGCGCGGCCGCCATATTTTTAGGTTTAGGGACCATAATAATCCTCGAAAATTGGAATGGCGAACGTGGAACGTGGAACCTGGAAAGTTGGATCGTTTAAGGACGGTGCCTACTAAATAAAAAGGTTCTTGCGCCAGGTTAGGACCACGCGGAAAAAGTAGATCTTTGCAAGGGCTACCGGAACCCACAAAGAAAAAAGGGGGTAGCCAGGCATTTTTTTGAGATAATTAGCCTTGAATCTCAACAAAAATGCTGACATAGCATTTTTCTGAAACTAGTAGGAGAGGATATTTCTTCAAAGCTTTCTTTAGAATTCGCCTTTACACACAGAAAAGCAAACACTTTTATAAAGATCTGAAAACTGCGTGGTAAGTGGTAACATAAAAACCATTTTTGGTGTGTTTTTAATAACAAAAGCGTTGCAACAACACTTTTAGCGTCTCTGACAGCCTTCCTCTGTTTCAGCTAAAATACAGTCTAAATATCTTTTGCTCAGAACCAGAAACTAATCACGTGCTGAATTGGCTTGCCACTTCCAGTTCATAACATAAAATATAGGGGTAACGACGCGTTTTTTAAAGTTTTTGATCCTTTTTGAAACTTTTTATGGTGCCCGTTACATTTTTTCCTGTCAACTCCCCAGTAAGTAAAACATTTGCGTATCTCGCACTTGTTTTGGTGCGCACTACGCCATCTGTAGGTATATGTTTACAGTTGGATTTCAGTATAATTTTCGACAGATAACAGCTAGTTTTTCAGCTGGAAGACGTTGGTTAGCGATATGCTGCTGTTCTGGTGTTCCTGGTTTATGTACAGGTTCATTCAACTTGATTTGGTCACAGTAGGAAAATTTTGCTTTCAATTTAGTCGTGTACTTGGTAGCGTAGTTGATCGCGTGATGTCAACCCAGCGCGCGCGTGGCGCTTAAACCATGCCTTGCGTGATGCGCAGAACGTGTGCGCACTAACAAAAGTAGGCACCGTACAAAACGTAAGAGATTTCCCTCAAACTAACCTCGATAGCGAAATAAATGCTCCTTTTCTCTTAAACGAGCACGGTGATCCCCACTTTTTATTTCATAATTTCAACGAGAACAAAATCTTCAATAACTGAGAAAAAATTAGCAGAAATCTATGGCTACTTTTTTGGCAAATGAAATAAATACTACAGAGGGAGACATAACGGGCCCAACAGCGCATGTCCAAATTATGTTTTCTTTCAAGGATAAAAAATGCAGGGTATTTGAAGACATTTTTTCTGGGACGTAGTAGATGAATAAACAAAAAAAGAAAGTCAAACTCTGTGTGATATAACACGGTGCATTGAAAAATAATCGAGCTTATTTATTGCGCACGGAGATTACCAAAAGTCACCTAAATAACTGTATTTGTCAGCATTGTGGCGTGAAAACAAGCACAGTGACCCCCTCTTTTTACTACGTTTTTAATATCTCCTTGTCCTGTAACGGCATACCAAGCTTCATAGGAAATCTATGGCGGGTTCTTTTACTGGGGTATCACCTTAATGAAAGATCAGATGGAATGCGGTTGTGGGTTATATAGAAAAAGTTTTATGTTTTTAGACGATCTAGAGTAACTGTAATGCAATTTTTTCACCCTGTTAGCTCCTGTTATCTACCGGATGTCATAATTTCTGTGCCAAGTATCATTTACGGTCGGGAAGGGATCACTCGGGTGTTCTGTGTTTCACATGGTCACATGACAAGCTTGTGACTTTGAGAGGGACTGGATCGAATTATTGTGACTGCCATATTGGACAAGACAAAATGGCTGAGACAACTCAAATGCTGTCATTTCACGAGTTGTTCTTCAATGTTGATAATGGTTATCTTGAAGGCTTAGTCAGAGGATTTAGATCAGGTGTCTTGAGTCAAAGTGACTACCTAAATTTGTCGCAGTGCGAAACGCTGGAAGGTAAGCCGTCAGTACGTACAGAACTTGTGACAGGAATCGAAAGGTGACTTTGTTGTCGTAATAATTTAGGTTCTCTTTACCTGTCAGGCATCGAAATAGAATCAAATCAAATTGCACAGTAGAACTAAGCTAGAACATCCATCACGATAACTTCGTTGGCATTTTCAAAGGCTTTAACGGATCATCTGTAT
Organism: Orbicella faveolata; assembly: GCF_042242905.1. Lineage (NCBI taxonomy): Eukaryota > Metazoa > Cnidaria > Anthozoa > Scleractinia > Merulinidae > Orbicella > Orbicella faveolata. The sequence goes on from NW_028301558.1 coordinate 20,210,119, forward strand.
TTTCATAAAATATACATTAGCTTGCTGTAATTTTAAGCTTATTAAGCTTAAATTTAATTTACGAAGATCGATCTCTGACATCGGAATCACGAGTAAACTAAATTTCAGGTTACTCACATTACCGCAGTAACTGTAATTCAGAGGAGCTTGTTGAGACAATCCCTGGGTTTTAGCTCTACATTTTAACTTAATTAGACTATCAATGATAATTTTTGTCTCCCTTTACCCCATAAACCCATTTTCGCGAAAAGATGTTCAGAAGTTGCCTTTCATTGCCCTCAAACTACACTTTCTCTACATTTTAACCTGGAAGAGCATAATATTTAACCAGACTCAATATCAACCAGTACAGGTGTTATTTTCATTAAAGACTTCATGGGGTTTCACACCAAAAAAACTGTAGCAAAATGTGAGTATGTCTGGCAACAGAAGAAAATTTTAAGGGAGGCTGCTTGATTAAGAGTGAAAAAATCCAAGGACAATTAGTTGGGTTTTTTAATACTTTACTTCTTGTGATGGAATTATTTTAAGAGATGTTCAATTGTCAAAAAACTTCCTCCCAGTGGACACTTATTTTTGTTTATCTTTGAAAATTAAAGGAAACAGAGGAATCGTCAAGCATCCAAGGTTATAAATTCCATGCAGTGCAGGGCACGACACTAACGTTTCAACTTACTAGCCTAGTGGCTAGTGATAACTTAGATGTTGCTAGCCAAAAGCTCTTTTTTTTACTAGCCAAGCATTGTGGTTGGCTACCTTATCACATGAATTTTCACGACACGTTTATTTCGCGATCTGGGGGTGCACATATTTCGTGACACTTAAATTTGGTGATTTTGCTAAAATTTTGTATTTGAATGACTTTAACTTCGCGTTTTTGAGTAACACAAAATTTATTTCCTTGATAATGTTACTTAGACATGTCTTTGAATTTAGTGAACTAACTTTATCAAAGGTACAATGGTGTCAAAAGTAACAAAAACGCAATGGCGTTACTACATGTCAACCGTAACATAATGTGTTATGTTCCAGACACTTACTTATTTGCATCACTTTAATTTTGCGATTTTTTTTAAATCGCGAAATTCACAAAATTAACATGTTGCAAAAATTTCAGGTAGGTCTAATAACAACAGAATTACTAGCAAGACTTGAAAGCAAAATGCAAGTGACTCTCTTTAATACATAATGTTGGTAATTATACTGTACTTTAACTAGTTTCAAAAAAGTTCCTATTCCCGAAAAGACTTATAGGACTCTGTTTTTCTCTGAGACTTCCTTGGAAAAATATCGAGACCCCCAAGATGTCACTGTTAAAACTGTCGAGACTTCTTCACAGACAGGCACCATAGAAATGTTTCAAAAGCAAAACAACTATCTGAGCAATACTGTCAACTGTCGTTGGTGAAATTCGACTTCTAAAATGGCTGGTTTAAATGTTGAAGGAAATAAATCTTTCTCATCTAATTATTTCTGTAGTGGTAGGTTTGTAAGTATGCATACAACGACAGATCACCTAGTATTGTTACACTAAATGAAATGTTATCCCTTTACAGTTCCGCACTATTTTGTGCATGAAAAAGATTTCATAACAAAAAAGAGCATTGATGTGTGCTTTCAGAATATTCTGTCTTGTTTGTCAGATATTTCTTTTAACAAAATTAACATGTTCAGTTGCCCGTTTACATACCACCAAGGGAAAAGTAGACAAACTTAAATTTGCATACGTGCTGAACACCACATGCCCGGTACCATGATATGTCCACTATGAAATTCTGACCTTGTTTCTGAGAAAAGTGTAAATTTTGTGTTTGTCTTCCTCGAAGAAGACAGAAACTAGTTCAGCCAGTTTCATTTTTTAACTAGCCAAAGTGGCTAGTGGAAATCAAAAACCTTCTGGCCAAAACTAACTTTCTACTAGTCTGTGACTAGTTGGCTACTGTTAGAGTCAAGCCCTGCAGTACCAGTTTTGTGTGGCATGTTCAATATATCACTTAGCAACAAGCATTGTTGTTCAGTAAAGATGGTTGCATTAGTCCAACAAAGACCTCTCACTTAATGGTAACATTGTTGCAGATTTAAAACTTCATCTACAGAGTACAGATTATGGAAACTTTCTCCAAAATGAGGCTGGTCCTTTGAATGTGTCAGTTATTGATGACAGACTGAGAGAGAAGTTGGTCACTGAATTTAGACATTTACGTAATCAGGCCTTGGAACCCATGGCAACATTTATGGATTTTATCACGTAAGTTCATTGTACAGTACTGTTGTACATGTGTAGAATTCAGACAGAAAGGCATGTATTTACTTGTGCATAATTTAGCATAAATGCTACTGATTTAGAAATTTTGCCAGGTGATTCTTCAACAGTATTTGGGGCATTTTTGGTTAGAAAGCAAAAGTTATGTCTTTTAAGTTATGTCAGGGCTGTCAGTTTTGGGCTCGAATGTCCCACCCCAAAACGCAGGTCATTGGCAATGTTATCACTCAAAACTCAACCAGTGCTCAATAGGAATATGAATCTCTTATTGGTAAGACCACTTGATGTCAGTTTTTCATGCATCTGTCCTGTTATTGATCATGAATTTCGTCATAACATTGTCAAAGTAGCTGTGGATCTGCAGATCACTTTGACAATGTTATGATGAAATTCATTGTCAATAACAGGACAGACGCGTGAAAAACTGACGTCAATTTGTTTTTTACAATAACAAGTTGTCAAATTGTCTGCTTTTGGTCATTGACGCATCACATACATTATAAATTCATGCGTCTGTCCACATATTGACAATGAAAATTAACCAATGAGCACACGAGAATTTCTGCAGTTATTGTAAAAAATTATATTGAGACTTGCACTGTACATGTCATAGCTGGTTTGTTACACAATAAAAGAGGTACATATGTTGTCTGATCATAGCAATTTTAAACCATTGCAGAATGGCTGATATTTGTATCCAATCTTCCCATTTATTGAAATGCTTTTTCAGTTTACATGTACAGATATCAACAAATTTTCACTTTGACAGTATTTCCAACAATTAAATGGTGTCATTGTTCCAACAATGGAGGTTTTCCACCAAATAAAACCATGGCACTGAAATGATCAAAGTAGACAGCAGATTGAGTTGTATATCAAAGGAGAGAGTAGAGTGTTCCAGATAACAGTATGTGTATTATGAAAATGCTTACATTAACAGTAACAAGTTGTCATACTGGAGAAAATGTTTTTCATTTCCTTTTTAATTAATGACACTGTGGTTTTCTTTAGGTATAGTTACATGATTGACAATATCATCTTGTTAATAACTGGAACATTGCACCAGCGACCTATCACAGAACTAGTCCCAAAGTGTCATCCTCTTGGAAGTTTTGAGGAGATGGCTTCCATTAATATTGCATCCACTCCAGCGGAGCTGTACAATGCCGTGATGATTGACACTCCTTTAGGTGAGAACAGACAGAACTTGAACATGATTGCTTGTTTGTCATGGTTAAGTCTGCATACAAGCCAAGTGGCCCATCAGGCCAGAGCTTATCCTGGTTTCTGTAGTAGAAGCGACTAGGAGTATTTCTACTCCCCCCCTAGATGGGATGCTAGTTCATAGCACAGTTTCCCCCGGCATTAAATTTAGCAGCACCCATTTATACACCTGGGTGGAGAGAGGCACTGTGAAAGTAAAGGGTCTTGCCCAAGAACACAATGCAATGACACCGACCAGGACCCCTTGATCGGGAGTCGAGCGCACTAACCATGAGGTCACCACTCCTCCCTAAAAAGATACATAATATGATTGCTTGAATGTCATACAGCTGTAGCTAGAAGAATAATGTTTTGATAGAGAATTAACGGTAGTATTAAATCCAAGAATACTGTATTGTTTGCAGCTCCATTTTTTGTGGAATGCATATCAGAGCAGGACTTGGATGAGATGAATATTGAAATAATCAGAAACACATTATACAAGGTCAGTCAGTGTGTTCAATGAACACCAAAGAAAACATCAAATGAAACCTCCTTTTGCAGTGCTTAGATTTAATCACAGCTTAATGTACGTTATGTTCTACATTCTTTGCAACAATGCATAACAAATCAATAGTTAGTGAATTCAGTTTTTTTGTGATGTCCAAAGTAATCAAGGTCTTGGTACATATAAGTCTAATCAGCTTTAGCCTTCTGATTTGGCTGATAACACTTACCTTGCCCTGGATTATTCTAGATATCCCAGAAAACCTCATCCAATAATCGGTTATAAATTATCGCTTTATTGTAATTCCAATTGGTTAACATTATAACTTACACATGCTCTGAGCCCCCAAAAAACCATCCTTTTAGTCTTTGAAGATCAAAACTGTTCTTTACTGACGTGATAAATTTTATTTGTTTTGACTATTACATCATACATGTAATTTGAGACTTATAATTTGTTTTCAAGTGAATTGAAAACCTAAGGAGGGGGTTAACTATGCCAAGGATCAATTTTAAAGAATGTCTCCTCTGACTCACACTTGCACCATCAGGCATACCTTGAGGGCTTCTACAAGTTTTGTGAAGATTTAGGTGGAACCACTGCTGATGTGATGTGTCCGATTCTGCAAGTGAGTCTGCTGTAGTATTGTGTGTTTGTTAATTCCGTGATCTGCATCTCAATTCTCACGATGTTTACATACATTTTCATTAATTCTGCTTGAGAGAATCTGATTTTTAGTCATAGTGTCTCTTCTAAGATCATCACCCCCTTCATTCCCACAACTTGTTATGAGAAAGGTGGAGAGACTAGGCCTATTTTGCAATAATATCTCAAAGATAATACATGTATATGTAATGTATCAGTAACAAACCTGCAGAGAATTCCTGCTTGTGACTAACAGGGTTAAAAAAAAAATAAATTCAGTTGTGGTGGCCAGACAGGCAAGTTGTCTTAAGGTAATTCCCCTGAAATAAAACTGCGCATAGATTTTTGTTCAAACTTTGTCCACTGAATATTTATCATATGAGAACTTAAATTATAAATTAAAAAAGGGGGGTGCCCGTGTTCATTAAGGAGCAGTGAGGCATTGAATATGTCCCATTTTAGCGTTATTTAATGCTTTTTACAAGAACGCATTCCAAGTTATTATAAACTCTTTGTGAGCCCAGACTCATGAAAACACTCCTCAAACTAAAGTCAATACTTGTGTGGGACAGAAATAAACTTTTTAAGTTTGATTTTGACAGACAGCTGAATCCTTGTTAAAATATTGAAACCAAATTGCTTCCCACAGCTATCAAATTGCAAAATAGAAAAGACTACAGTGCAGCTGCTATTTTCCTTATTTATTCAATTTTCAACATAGAAATCAGATCAGTCTTTTCTCATGCAAAGCTGATGATTAGTTGATTAAAATGATTGGTAAAAAATTTGGGGTGCCAGTGCTTGTTAGCAAGCTATAGCCATTTTTCAATTGACAGAACTCAATATCAAGGCTAATCCTCCATGTTTTCAATGTGCGCGTGCATGAATGCACGCCAGTGACGCCATAAATTATGTGTAGTAAGGATGCGCAATGCAATACTGGGGAATGACCTTAAATTCTGAGTCAACAGAGATCCCTTGGATTGCTTTGAAAAAAATAATATCCAGATTTGGATATTCATCATAAATTAGGAGATCTCAATTTTGCAAGGAACCTCAAAAGCAAAACTAAGTCCTTCGCAGACTGATTTTCTGTATAATATAAAATCTAGAACAGAAGATAGTGGTTAAAAAGTAGAGTCAGAACAAAACCTTGAATTTTGAGTTACAGTTAGTATCATGTTATCGTTGAGAGCATTTTCATGCGGTTGGAAACTGTGTATTACTGAAGGAACGAGAATGGAAGGGGCTGGGATTCTGTGCTTCCTCTTGTGTGTTCCTTTCACTCGCAGGTTTACATAACCAAAAAAGGCCAACAAAACAAAAGAAGTGGTTGTGAGCAGACAGTGATTATTTTACTGTAAGGAGTGTACCTGTGAAGTACTTTCATGATAATTTTAATATTTTCCTCATTACTTAGTTTGAGGCTGATCGTCGAGCTTTCATTATCACCATCAACTCCTTTGGCACTGAACTTGGCAAAGATGATCGCAATAAGCTGTATCCCAAGTGTGGCAAGCTATACCCAGAGGGATTGTCTAGACTGGCCAAGGCAGATGATTATGAACAAGTCAGAGCTGTGGCTGATTACTACTCCGTAGGTTTTTTTGCTATTTATTTCTGTGTTTATTTGAAGCCTTGAATACTGTTTCCATCCACAGATGTTCAACTTGACAAGCACAGTTTAGAGAGAAATACTTTTTCAAGCTTCTTAGTCTGCAAACTTTGTGACCTACAATGTACATGGTGCCCCAGAAATTTTTCTGCTGTACTGACATGAATCAGTCATCTTCTAACTGCATTTAGTAAATCAAATGCCCTTTACCAAAAAGAACCGAAATTCGTTTTCTGAACATTTCCATGTGGCTTGGCTTTCTATTGACATAACGTGCAAAGTTATTCTAAGAGGGGCGAATTTTGAGAGAACAAGGTGTTCATCTTTGATAACGAATCATATGGGATAGAAGTGAACTTGTAGAGAATCAAGAAATCAGTGAAATATAATGTAACCGGATCATAACAGGCTCACATTTCAAAGTTTAAACGTTCATGTTACCAAGGATGTTCATGCTAAAAATTATATACACTGTAAAGGTTTATTGGAGTTTTTGACATGTCAGAATGTCATGTGTATTTATTTGTCAACACTTGTACAGTAAAATGAATTCTAGACGTTTGGTTTTCTCACAGGATTATAAGTCTCTCTTTGAAGGAGCCGGCACAAACCCCGGTGAAAAGACTCTTGAGGATAAGTTCTTTGAACATGAGGTACATGTATAATTTATATGTAGTCATTATTAACCTCTAGTCAAGTCTATAAGTACGTATGCATACAAAAATGTGAGCAATATGAGAAGGAACATTTTTTCTGAACTATTATTTTCATACTGAATGCAAGCATTGAGGAAGCGTGTTCAAGACTCAATCAAATTGAAATGCTGGCATATATGAGTATACGGTAGTCTGGGAGAATGCATTGTCTGATGAGGAAATCTCACCTGAAAGAATTTAAACTTATGGGGCCAGGGATACCGTCTTTCTCAACTCTGCCGGATAGTACTATTATTATTATTTTTTTTCTGATCAGTATTGGGAACAAAGGCATTATGTATCTTACTGAGGCTGTTGTTTTTCGTTCCAGGTTAAGATGAACACGCTCGCGTTTCAACAGCAGTTCCATCTCGGAGTGTTTTACGCTTACGTCAAGCTCAAGGAACAGGAATGCCGGAACATTGTATGGATTGCTGAATGCATTGCACAGAGAAACAAGTCGAAGATTGACAACTACATTCCCATTTTCTGAATTCACGAGACATCCACTTTGTCTCTATGACTTTGATCAAAGAAATTGTAATTACATTACATTGAAGTGAATTGAAACCATTTGCTTGTGAAAGTTTGGTTTGTACATGTACTAGTCTAGACCCTTTCCAGTTGTATTTACAACTCGATAGGGAAAATTGAAGAAAGCAATGCCATGGGTAGTTTACATTTCTTCATAATGAATTATCACTGTTGATGTTTTTACTCATGAATAAGCCTTTTAAATGCTATGACACTAACACCGCATTTTATTTACAACTGGCTTTTTGAGATTCTTACTTCAACAACTACAAAATATACTATGAATTAAGTGAGACTTAGTAAAATAATTATGTATTTATAATAACTATAGTCATTTTAGCGTGAAGAATTGTTTAAATGATTTTGCTGTCACAGACCGTGTCTTATGAAACAGACGTCTCTCTTTGCGCAATCTCAGATTCGACTTCGAAAAATTCCATTCTGATTTCATTCTGCAAGGTCCGTGCAGTGTCTCTGATTGGCTGTTACTTGCGTGCGAAAATTCAAAACCGAACAATAGCCAATCACCGGCAATATACGGGTCTCTTTTGAGTTACATCATCACTGGGATTTTCCGGGTCGAATCTCGGACGCTCTCAAGCAGGAGCGGAATTGAGCGTGCAGAGGGAGGGGTTTGTAAGCTTTAATTTTCGTTTAAGTTCTGTTCTCATAAGATAAATTCAACTTGGGTTAGTAAACAGTAACTAGTAAGCTAAAGCGTGTCATTAGATCAAAGAGTGAGGTACAGTAGAACGGAAAAGACTTGAACTCAAGTGTCAATGAATATTACCGTGTAGATCCAACCTCGTTCCCAGGCTCATCTCGGATTTTGTCGGTGAGTGGTGAATAAAGTTCCCATTTTAGTGTGGATCGGAGCCCGCGCTGTTCTCTTCTGATATTACTCCATGGTAGAAAAAATGCAAGTTAACTGCGAATCGCGTAAAAATGCGAATGAAGAAACTCTATTAGACAGCTTGGAAAACTATACACGCGATGTGAAAGAAATTATTTCTTAATTAAAGAAAACGTTTTATCACGATTCTAAGCAGTTGTAGTCCGAAATCTTTATTTTTCAGGCAAGCGTGTAGACTTCTTGGCGTAGCGAGCCAGATTATGTCTGCTAAAGCGTCTAGCAAAATTATATGAGCATGTTTAGGTCAATGATGATATTACGAATTCAGGACAAAATAAATCACAAGTGACTGAATGAATTGTCTTTTCCTTTGACTGTGTGGTGATTGAGCACTAGACCAACTGAGCATTGAAATTCCCCCTTAACCCCAACTTTTTCGTTCCAAAGGCTTTTTCTTGAGCTTTATTTTGGGAGAATAAATCACTAACGGACTTTTGCACGCTTACTCGTTTCTCGACTCGATTCTCTCGCACATAGAAGACCAACATGAATTTTTGGGGGTGGTGGTGGGGTACGAGCTAGTTTCGTTTCCAGTGGGTTAAATCTCAGAAAAAAGAATTTACATCTATGTTCTTTACGTAGGGTTAATCCTTTTGATGTTTAATAAAGAAGCCTTTAGTTTTTAAAAAGTACCGGTTTATAATTCTTGCCCCACTCGGGGGGTGGGACATTTGACAATTTAGTCAGATGCCCCACCCCGGGTATCCCTTTGCGCGCAAATGCCCCATGGCGGGGACCTACAACTTGTGAAATGCCCGGGGTGCGAGGTTGGGGTGAGAGGGCTGGGAATTGACAGAGACATTAGTGACAGATCAGAAGCTACATCCCCGGCCGAAACTAGAAAAAAATGTATGAACTTTTCATGTGTTCACAAACTAATTTTCATAGCTCGGTTTGTTTTGTTAACTCTTATCCGCTGGATAGTGATTTATCCGGTGGATAGCGTTATCCACGTTTCGAACAACTGGGGCCTGCAGTCTTGGACTGTTTTCTAGTTTGCACTGTTTTCACCTGTACATTATATGATTATGTTCGTATCCAAGGAAACGTGTACTACAAATTAAAAGAAATTGGAAATCTTGAAAGAGAATAGCAGTTTATGTTGTATGTGACACTTTAAAACCAAAAATTGGGTCATTTTCATCACACCCCGCTATTGCGGACTTTCTATAACGGACATCAAAGTATGGTCTTGAGGGTGTCTGCTATAACGGGAGTTGACTGTGCCTCGTCAAATCCGCATTAGTAACTACTTATTGACCAAGAGTGAGGTCTTCACGGGATAATCTCAAACCGAGACCTTGCCGCATATGGTTTTTGCTTTGTTTTTGCAGGCCCGTAATCGGCCCGTAGGTTTCAAAAACCAGAAATTGAGGTGCACTCGTACAGATAGCACGTGCTGCGCACGGGAACAAGCTGTTTGGGCCAATAATATTCGACATTTTGACTTCAGACTGACAGACTGACAATCAGACTGACATATGCCAGTAGGGTTGCCAGTAGGTGATTTTATAAGCGCCGCCCCTGGCGCCGCTGCAAGATTTGTCTCGCTTGTGTCGTCAAGATTTCTAGACCACAGGGCGTAACCTTGAGCGAAAAAAGTTACACCAGCGTCTACCTTCGGACTTAAACAAAGCTTCAATATCATGGAGGAGTCTTCTTTTGAAAATTTAATGAACATCAGAAAGGAACGAAAGCCTTGTTGTACTCTTTGTAGAAATCACGGAGTACGAACTAACTCCAAGGGACACAAACATCAATGTCCTTTCTCGAGCTGTGACTGCCAGCCATGCGTCAAGGGAAGGCAAAGAAGAGTTGTAATGAGAAAGCAAGTTCGTCTTCGGAGAAAACAGATGAGAGATATTGAGCGAGGCCGTTCTAACTGCGTTACACCAGTCGAACCAGGACGAGGTAAGAAAAGCGAAATGTAAGCGAATGATTGTTGTTCTTTTCCGAAAGTGCATGAATCTTATTCTACCCTTCCATTTGAAGTTCTTTTCCGGTCAACTGTGAAAACTTTGCAAACTTAGTGCGGCTTTCATTTTAAAGGGATATTTTGGTTTACAGAGGCTGAACAATGTTTACGCAGTTTTGGTAAACTTGTTTCAAGTTGTATAGTCCTCACTTGTTTATTTGAAGTTTGCGTAAGCATACTATTCTTGTAAACTTCGTAATTGTTTTAATGCATTGGGGAAACGTTTCTTAACTGCACTCCATTGTTTTCTGTATTACATTTAATGGTTTTCCTTGCACTGCGGTATAGTTCTATTAACGTGCTGTTTTGATGAATTTGCAGTGAATTTTTCGCTCGCCGCTGTGAAAACTGAATCACCGGCCCTCACCAACGAACACAGAAACCTCGAGGACGAAAAAGAATTAGCCGTTATGAATCGCAGTGGAAGAAACGGAGGCTTGATCCAGAGCGTGTCCAACATTTTGCATTCACAGTTCAGCGTTCCTAGGCAGCAGTCCTTCAATTGTAGCGCTTACATGCCAACTCCTTTCCAGTTTCAGTGGAATACTAGAGATGTGCTCACGGGCTTTCCTTCTTACAACAACTGGCGGCCTGAACAACGCGTGTCTTCCTGCCCGATCGAGCCGCCAACCAGCCCTGGTTTCACGGTGTCCGATAACAGCGCTTTTGTGAAGTACTGTGGCTATTCTCCGAGGACGGAAAGCAACTCTTGTAGATTTGGTCATACTTCGTCCGCGGGGGCTGCTTCGCTGCTGGCATCGTTTGGAAGTCCAGAACAGGGGATACCAAAACGTTAAAAGTTTATTGAAGTAGTTTAGAAAATGTTAAAGCTTTTATGATATCCTTCTCTTTTTGGGCTCATGTTGTCTTAGTGGTTAGGTTTCAGATCTTTTTTGATGTTTTCAAGTATTTAAAGATTTATTATGTGAAAAAGCTCTTCATGGAGAACTCAAGTCGTTTGTAAATTTAGTAAACTCATTGTACTTTAATATTCCTTTGGTGCAGAACAATTCTCCGCCTATTTCCGTAAATCAATGTGAACATTAGTTTTAAATGAGTTACATTTCTTAATAGTCTAAAGTTGCTCAGCCAAACTGATAAAAACCCACTTATTCAGGTAGGCAATACGAAAAGACGCCGCCAGATCTTCTCTACCAAATTCATGATGGAATTTGCGTTAAAAAGGCACGTTTAATCGTGGTTGAGTTGTATTTTTAGAATGCAGTCTTTTAAGTCTAGTTGTAGTGCCATTTATTAAAGACTTTCTCCTCAACTGAAGGGGACCGAGACGATAACTTGCACAACTTGGCAACATGGCGCCGGCTGTCACAATCTTCACCTTCAACAAAACCAGCCACGATCAAAGCTATAACATCGTTGTTTTATTAAAATTCGAAGCATATAAATATTTTTTGTTTTCTATGCTATTATGTACTGAAATATCTGTCAGTACACTCTCAAAGACTATCACGAAAGAACTCCATAAAGGGAGTATACGCGCCGAACAAAGGAAGTACGTGGTTGGGCTTTGTGAGAATGACATCTTTAAGTTTTTTTGATAGACGCACAATGGCTCTGTCAATTTTAAGACCAATCATCCCTCTGGATATTCTTTAGGCATTTGTTTTCAGGAAGTTCAAGTCAATGCCCAAAGGTGTGGTGAGGTTGTGTATACGAATTCCAACGGCGGGGCTTAGAAAGGAGTGAAAATGCCCCACCTATGTTCACAATGAAAAGTTTTTTCTTTCAGGTAATGTGCCACGACGCCTCGACAATCAATTTCTTTTGCCACTTTCAGTTGAGGTAGTCAAGTGTAATAAGCGCCTTCAGTAAGTTAAATTTAGCGTGCAGCATTATCTGTTAATACATGTTTGACACGCATGCATGCTTTACAAGTACTGAGAGAGACTGAATAGAGGGTAGGGCTTTGATATGCAGACATGTTATTCCTAGTCGTAGGGTAACCCACCATACCGGGCAACCCGAGCGGGGACTTTTTTTGCATTTCAGCCATTTCTTTGTAAAAAAAAAAAAAAAAAAGCAGCGAACTGTTCATACGAGATGTGAAAAAGTCGGCTCGGGAACTACGGTGACATTAGCTGGTGGGTCATTCACTTCGAGGAACGGAGGGGCAAGCCTTCGTTTTCCCCTCCAGACACTATGTTTGGTTCGTCGAGGAGGGGCAAGTCACGGCATATCGATCGCGCTCAAAACCTTGAGGGTCATCCCATTCTCGTCCCCAGAATCTCCGTTTCTTTTGGTCACGTGGTCGGCGAAACGGAGGGCTACTCGTCAACGAAATTTTAAGACGAGTAGCACTGATGGAGAAGGTTATCCTCGACGACCGAACCAATCAACTTACCATTTTTCATTATATACGCTCAAAATGGCGCGGGGTATATACAGGGTAACTCTCCTATCATGCAGAAACAACTCTTCATGTAACCAGGTCTTGGAGCATTTTCTGAATTACCAGTGGAGTCGTGAGGCACTTGTGCGAGCGAGAGGCTTATTTATATTCTTGCTCATTCCGCCGCGCTAATTCGGTTTGCGCATTTTCGAGTTTATATGTTTGTTGTCAAAATTTTCTTTTGCTGCAAAGTAACTACTAACAAAAGGTCACGAATGAAACAGTTTAATGTGTCCAAAGCGTAGCATATGAGTTCTTTGTAGGCAAAAATGAAAGGAAGAAAAACCATCCTGTGAAAGCAAAACTCGCCTTTTAACAGTTTACTGATTTATTGAAACATTGGATGGCCTAAATTATATCTGTACAACATTAAAGACTGCCAGGATGAGATAAAAATAAAGGTTCATTTTAGACCTATACTGAATATCGTTTACACGTGACGTCATGTTTGGTGCATTATATGTTGTTTCAAAAACAGCACCTTATACATACCAACCGCCGAGCAAACGGGCGTTATTTGGGTAGTTTTCCAACGCCATACAAATGTGTCGTTTAATAAAGAAGAAAATATTAATTGTGGGTCGGAGTGAACATTACTTTCAGGCAGTAGTAGAAAAGTTGGTAGCTATATTGGAAACTTCCCATACTGGAGTCGCTCAAGCCGTCCAAGTTACTTCAGTCATAGGGCCAAGAAAGGAACAATATAAAATCAGTAGAAATGAACAAAAAAAAAACTCATATTATGTGTGACACTATGACGATAAACTAAATGTGAGGCTGAGGATTCTTTACAGTGCCAAATAGTAGCTGGTTTATTAAACGTTTCAGACTGAAGAAGGGCTAAGCCCGAAACGTTTAGTAAACCAGCTACTATTTGACACTTTCAAGAGCCTTTAGCCTCATATGTAGTTTAATACTATAAAATGTCGTTCAAAATTTTCACAATATCGTGCCACACAATATCCACATACCATTGGTCCAATAAGTTTGCATGGCTGCTGGCCACGTGAGTGTTTGAATATGTTGTTGTATAGTGTAAAATACTTTACTCGACCATCTAAATTTAGCGTGTCTAGCTATTGCCGTCAGCACTAATCTCCAAATGAATCTATAAACGCACTGCTGAAATCAAACTGGAAACATGAAAAATTTATTGTCACGGTTGACGCGTTCCACACTACACAGAATTTGGTCAATTTCATGTTGCAGTTTTCTAGAGGACGGTCGAAAAATGTACCAAGATTTACAACGCACGTGCAAAGCAATTGACGGTCCATGTTTTGTTTCGTGAAGTTCTCGTTTTTATTGCTACCGTTGTGGTTGGCTCACCGTTTCTGTGGAACTTTCTAACTTAGAAACTACGTCTACTTTTCGCGACTAACAATACTAAACATATTTCTACAGTAAAAGCGTTCTTGCATTAAATGTAAATCTCTTCATTCACAAGACGGAAGAGGCAAAAACAGAAATTATCTTCATAGTTTACATTGACATACAATCAGCTATTCAGAAGACAAATTATGATTAGTTTCATTATTTTTGGAGCCGAAGAAATAAACAAGAGAGAGCGGCATTGGTTTCCAGACTCCCTTTCTCTATCCTTCCTGCCCAAAATCTCTGGTGAAGTCCTCGAACTTTTTCAGGTCTGCAGAATTCACTGTAGGTTTGGAAGTCGCCAATGATCGCAGCATGTCCGTCTACAAAAAGATGCAATGAGAACAATCTCAACATTATAAGGAAAAAGAAAGAATGGCTTCCAAAGAAACTGTTGTGCTAGGTCGGCAGGCTTGAGTAACACTCTTTGAACACTAGGCAATTGATGTAAGAAATAGAAAGTGATATGCTTGTTGACAAAACTGAATGCAAGTACAGAGAAAAAGTTTGGAAGCGTTCAAAAGTCTACCTAGCTTTGAATAGTTTCTCCCAAACTACCTCAATGTTTTTATCAGTCTGTGTAAACTTCTATTACTCTACAAATAAGGACAAAAACTCTGCATTGACACTCCATTACTGTGATTCATAAAACAAACAAACAAACAAAAAAAACACAGTCAACACGTTACATGATGCACTTTTTCTTCCTGCAAGAGGATCTGTACAATGTAAATCTCCGAAGAGTGTCGCGTGTAAGGACGAGAACGGAAATAAAAAAATGTCTGTCAGGTTGCTACAGTTAGATAAGAAGAAATGCTTGATTACCAAATTAACGACAGGTTCTAGTAACTTGTCTCCTGGCACCTGCATCCACGTCATTTCCTGCGCTCCGGGTTCCCCTACAAAAGAGAAAAGAAATTTTCGTCAAGATTTTGATTTAAGGATTATGCATCGACCGAGAGAGTCCCAGCAATGTTGGTTTACTTTTGTCGAACAGGCCCGGTTGTTCAAAGCATGGATACCGCTATCCAATGAACAAATCACTATCCCATGGATAGCGCGGTTTGTCTCCTCAACGTTTATCCCCTGGATAGCAATTTATCTACTGAATGGTGCTATCCAAGCATTCACACAGTTACGCGAGATAATTCTCAAACTCATTAATAAATAATCAAGTTAAAACAAAGAAAATCAAAACCATGAAGGAGGTTTGGATACTCGGTCTCAATTAGCATAGATTTTACTTGTCTGTTTACTCCTTGCTTTTCGTTTCGATTGAGAAGATATATCAAACACTCCAGAGAGTGTTTCCTCTTCCCTGTGTTTGGATATCCCGATGAAAGACGGTCTCCCGTGTATGATCACTATGGTATGATATATTACTTGAAAATTCTCCCAAAATTACACGAGCCTTCAGGTGTGCGCAATTTGAGAGAATTTTGCGATATCATTCATGTATAGTGTGGATCCTAATTGCACAAGCTATCAGACGATTACTTATTTATTACTGCATATGGCTGAGAAAATTGCGAACACGCGCGCTTTAACGCGCAGTGCAGATTAAAAATTAAAGATAAATTGGCCTGCTATCAGTCAATCACAATTAAAAAAATTTGTCAGTCATGTGATAAGTTCCGATATTTATCACACAGAATCCGATTAGGGATTACGTAATCAGTTCACTTTGTCCAACAAAGCGCTAGTGGCCCCCAAAATCAGACACGCAATCATCTCTACGACAGATAACCACTGGAAAATCAGTATTACCAGCATTGCTTGTGCGCTTGAAGGGATTGATCATCAACGTTCTAGAGCAACTGACACTCGCTGTTCTGCCGTCTACAGAGCATAGGCAAGCAATGCGTACATTCAGGATTTAATCTGATTTACGCTTTCAATGCAGGACACCGCTCCTACCTGGTGAACACGGAGTTAATAGATCATCCAGTATGAGGTCTGGGTCTTGTGGAGAGGGTCCCCTCACCTGACAAGACAAGAAAACCAACAGGCTCGCTCAACATTCAATACTGCCTCAGTTTGACCTAACACTTTAGCTATTTGACAGGTATAGTTAAGGGACCATTCATTTTTTATAAGGTAGGGGGGGCTGGTGGGATTTGGGGGGGGGGGGCATGCGAAAAAAAATGGCCTTCGAGGGGGGGCCATCCCAAAAAAATAAGGGAAAAAGGGGGGGTCACGTGAAATATTTTAGTAAAACTTTAAAATGGCATAATGTTTGAATATCAAAAAAATTGCTATAGAATAAACATAGAAGGAAGGATATAAATTTATTACAAACTTTCCTTCTGCTTTAAAAAAACGTTTGGCGACAAAAAGCATTTGTAGCTACTGAAAAGAGGTATTTAACACTGTTATTTTCGAATGCAACTTTCACTGGCACTCATCTTCATCTCCGCTGTCGTCGAGTTCTTCGTCGCCGCTTGTGCTGTTATGGGAGTCTCTTTCACCAATGCTGCAAGAAGCAGCAATGCTTTCCGTCAGAGTGTACTCTTCAGGGTACATGAAGGTGTAAACATAATCTCTGACTTTCCGCTCAAGGTTGGTGGTGATTCTGCTGCTTGCAGCATCGGTGAAATAATTCCCTTCCAAGAGCTGTGCGATGTATGGCCCATCTCTTCTAAATATCGACGTGACTTTAAGACACTCTTCCGGGACGGCCGTTCTAGGAGGGTACACAAGGCATTCTGGAAGATCATTTCCTAGCGGGTTTTCAACACAGATTCCATAAACTCGTTGGACGTTGTTTTCAGTCCGCTTCTTCTTTCTTTCATTAGACTTTCTGCGGTTTTCTTTTTTCCTTCTCCTTTTGTTGATGTGCTGTTTGAGTATGCCTTTGAATATGCTGTTATAATTGCTCTTCTCATTTTCTAGTTCTTCCATGTCCTGCGTGACCTTCGTCAACTTAGTTTCTGTACATTTGATCTGTTTTACATTTAAACTGTGGGCAAATTCTTCGCCCTGCTTTAAAGCAAGCCCATGGGACTGAAAGAGTGTGGAATCGTGTTCCTTTACATCTTTCAATATGACATTCAACTTTTCCACCATTGCTCTGTGCTCTTTGATGGAGAAGTTCAGTTTTCTTCCATCAATGGGCTTCAACTGGTACCCTTGCATGAAAAACTCAGTCGCCCTTTCTGAACAGCCATCCGCACCTAGAAAAATTGCTTCTTTTGCATGTAAGATGTCAAACTGCCTGCATCGTTCAGCTGTAAACCTTTTCTTAAACGACTCGTCGCTTTCGCCATTATTGCGCATTTTGGAACGAGCCTCTTTCATGATGCTCATGTAGTAATGCGCTCTTTCCCCGATTGGATTAACAATATAAAGAAGAAAGAGCATGGAAGTGGCAGGCTGGTTTTATCTGACCCAGAGAGCGTTGCTCTATTTGCAGATAAGTTTATTGTCAAATCGAAGTTTGTGGTGGATTATCTTCAGCATCTTGAAGTGCTGGAATTTAAAAGGAAAAAGAGAGCAGAAGAAAAGGCAAAGTTAAGTAGGAAGGAGGATTATCCTTGGACTGAGTTGTGCGAAGATCTAACCAAGCTTAAAAAGCTACGTGTTCCAGAACTAAACAAGTACTCAAACCACCACGGGCTGAAGCAGCATTTGAAAAGCAGCAAGAGTGAGAAAGTAAAGGCAATTGTAAGACATTCATGCTTGTAGCAGAAGAGTCCTCTCAGAGCTGGCCAACCAACACTGAGAAATGCCAGGACATTGACACAAAATGACAACAGGGCAAGTGCTGACAGCAGTGAAACGGATGAAAGTGACAATGATGAGTATGACAGTGATGCCATTGACTCTGGGGGAGAAGATGACACAAGAGACGTCATTCTTGCATTCATCAATTCAGATGAGGAAGATGCCAATGAGAGGCCAAATGCCACACGCTCAGGGCGAGCCATAACTAGGAGATCCGAAATTGACTTCTCTTTCTTTTGATTTGTTTTTTAAACAACAGCTCTCTGTCGTATAGAGATTGTAAATATTGTCTTCATAGTGAGCACAATAACGTGAAGTAGGGGGATAATAGAGAAATATTAAAAAAGTTGAAATCTAAATATTGTTTGTTCAATTTTTTTTTTTTGGGGGGGGGTCATCCCAAAAAATGACCGCTATAAGGGGGGGCCATGTGAAAAAATTGGTAAGCTGAGGGGGGGTCATGCGATTTTTAAATGGTGCTTCCCAAATCCCACCAGCCCCCCCTCCCTCATAAAAAATGAACGGTCCCTAAGTGGTTTTATTTCACCCGCGAAACAACATCTTATAGTCAGTGCACATCAGACACAGAACGAAAAGAAACTTAGTGAGCAATAGGCTGTATTACTTAACAAAAAAACTTAAAATCCAAATTTTGCGGAATTCCTGGCGTTTTTCAGCTTGCTTCCAAGGACTCATTTTTTGAAGAATTAGGTCACGTGATTAAGAATCTATTTCACAAATCACACTACCAGAGAAAGGACACTGCTTTGGAGTTGGACACTGGTGGTGCAAAAAAACGTCTGCAGTTTGAAAGGCACATCGGTATAATCACGCCACCAAACCAAACACCTGAAGAAATCAAAAAACTTGGCAGCTTCGCGAAGACCTCAAAGTCTCGCCAAATATGTGTGGGATTTCCGAAGACTTTGGATAACAAAATTTGATAATAAGAATCTTAACGAACTTCTCCCGGACAGTTTCAATAGATTTCCAATGATGTCTCCAGGACTGAATTGATGTTAGGTTAAAAACAACAACAACAACAGCAACAAACACTCTCATCAGTTTGCAGGGAGTAAGAGAAAGAAGGGACCTCTCCTCCCCATTCCTTTCGCGGCTACAGCTGTGCACCTATATTATTTTGCCATCAAGCAAAACAAACAGCAGACGGGCAGTTGATCAGAATTAGGATATGCATGTACTGTATAAGATATGATTATACAAACCATTTTAAAATGCGTTGCTTGTTGAACTTTTCTGACCGGCTGCATCATGGCGTCACGTACTACTATACTGATATCTGCGCCAGAATACCTGATGCCAAAACAAGACATGGGCACAATTAATAACTGACCATTAGACGAGGCAAGAAGTGCCTGCCAATGACAATTGATCAACACACACAGAAATCCATCAACTTGGAACTAGACTAACCCGTCAGTTTTCTCTGCTAGTTCTCTGTACTGTGTTGACTGTATACAATGCTTGATGTTTCCCATGTGCAGTTCAAACATCTTCACTCTTGCTGATGCTTCCGGTAAGGGAATGTAGATCCTCTTCTCAAATCTACAAAACATTTTCAAGATTTTGATACTTCAATCCACAGCAGATGTTTATTTCTAACATATTTTAATCCGTAATGAAAGACCCAAACAACTCTGAAGAAGTCTTTGTTTAAAGTAAACTTCTCCCCAGAGAGTTCAAGAAAATAAATTAGACATGGTGAGTATTATAAGCTATATGTAGAAAGCATAACTCATCGTCTGTGCACCCACATTAAACAGTATCAAAAGAAAGAATCCGAATAGCTTAGTTTAAGGGCCCATTAACCGATCTTTTCGAGCCGTTGCTAGGGAAAATTTATTCTCATATAACCTCGTCATTTTTAGTCACTTCAGAGTTATTTCATGTGTTTTAACTTTTTCATGACCAGCAACACTAGTGATGACGTCATCAGGCCACGCCCATGGTCATGTGACTAATACTGAAAAAACGCAAAGGCTCCCAGGCAAATTACTTTATCGGAATTTTTTTCATTGATTTAATATTTTAATTTAAATCCTCATTACGCTATGCATCGATTTTGTTTCATTTCTAAAAGGTCAGATTTTGAGAGAATTTCAAAATATTAAAAAGTTCGTAATTTTCTGAAAAAAACAAGGAATGCATAGCTATGTTTCCAACGTTGGTTTTAATCGAAATCCGTCAAAAAAGGCTGGATTTAAGGAAACACCGCGTTTCCTTTAGCATTTAAAGAAACCGGAAGTGCGCCCGATATATATTGGAAGTTACCCTATCAGCGCGTGCGCAATTTACCCTTCCAGCTCACTTCGGTAAGATCAAACAAAGCCACACAGAGGTAGTTTTTCTCTTTCTATTGCTCTTAGTTTTCTGTCTTTCTCTTTTTTTGTCTTTGCTTGTACTTTTTTTATTTTGCAATTTGTGAAACACAAAGAAAAACATCTAAAATTTGAGCGAATTTGGAAGTTATTGAGTTATTTTTATTTTGTGCGCTCAGGCTGACGTAAGTAACCGGAAGTGAAATTTCACCTCCTTACCAACACGCGCGAGCGCGCGCATAAATCGGTTAATGGGCCCTTAAATGATCACATACTAGGGCTTTTTTTATACAAACTTTAAAGTTATAACCACCTTGTACAGCAAAATAAACAGTACCACATGAAAGTACTGCTCAATAGCTTTCATTTAAATTGTCACACATTACATGTAGCTAAGGGAACATGTACCTTTCATCTACAGACTTGAAAGTTAGAACCACATTATACAGTGGAATACTGTAAAGTGTACCACTTGAAAGTACATGTACTGCTCAATAGCTTTCATTTGGGTGGAAACACAGTGGGATTTCATCAACAGATTTAAAAGTTAGAAGCACCTTGCACATTACTCAAGGTTTGATTTAGGAGAGTGAACGAAGTCATGATATGCACGAAGGAGTGAAATCACCAGAAGTTAATGAATTAAAACTGAAAAATCATGGATTCTGTACCTTCTCCTGATGGCAGAATCGAGAGTCCATGGAATGTTAGTGGCCCCTAACACAAGTACATCTTTATTGTCAACACCAACACCTTAAGTGAAGAAACAGAATACATTGAGTGTTAATCTAATGAGCGGGGAGGGTGTGGAAGGGTTGAGGGGGGGGGGGGGGGGGGAGGAGGAGGGAGGAGGTGGGAGGGCATCTCATTGGAAGGAAGGCACTAAATGGACAGTAACCATAAGACACACACTCTGTTTGGTTGTGAAGTAATAACTATTTTAAATGAGGCTTTGTAAACATAAAATACAGCTCAGATATCAGTGAACCAAAAGATCCGCATAATTTGCATCAGCCAAAAATGCAAAAACATTGTATGCGTGTACATTTGTGTATACAGTGTACTGGCATATGCCTTGTTAGTATTAATGAGCTGACGTATTGTTTCCTAGTTTCTTAACAGCTCATTGTTGTTTTCAATGGCTTGACATGTTCAGCTTGCCACAAAGTAAAGAGAGTTTTCTTCATTTTGAATACGTGTCTACAGTGTATACATGTATGCCTTAGGAACCCCTGCTTATTGGTATATTTTTACTTCAAGTCAAGGACATTCTCAAACTCAGTAAAATTGATTCATTTATCAAGGTTAAACACTTTTATTTCTCAGTTTACTCCTTAGTATCCAAACACTTAAAGTTTCACCGAAAATATTTGAACTGTCTTCTCAGTGTTTAAAATGTAATATGCTGCCTCTTGTATTCAATAAATATGCTATTACATCCAAGATAAGCATTTTCACAGAGCTTTTACCACAACTCCACAAAACAAACCAAACATACCCTGCATTTGAACCAGAAACTCTGTTTTTATTCTTCTTGCCGATTCACTTTCATTTTCACTTCTGGAGCCACACAAGGAATCCACTTCATCAATGAAGATAATGGCTGGTTTATTATCACGTGCTAGCTCAAACAGTTGTTTTACAAGCCTGCAAAACAATTCAAATAGATTTTATCTACAGTATCTTTCCATCCACAAGAAATCCCACAACCCTTGGGTGTGGAAAGACTTCTGAAGATGACTTATTAACTCATTTCAGAGTACTTCCAATTAACAAATTGATGTCAGTTTTTTATGTGTCTGTCCTCTTATTGATGATAAATTGCTTCATAACATTTTCAAGGTGGCTATGGAACCATGAACCCCAAGCAAGTGGTTCTGCAGTAAACTTTCACAATGTTAGGACAAAATTTGTCACCAATAAGTGGACAGATGCATAAAAAAACTGATGTCAATTTGTTTTTTACAATAACAAGACCCCAAAATGGTCAAATGCTGGGAATAAGTGAGGGGAAAAGACACCGTAAAATTGCCACAAACAAAGATACATGTAAGTGAATTTTATTCAAAATGATGCAAACACTGTCAATAGCTTTTCTCGCTTTTTGATTGGCTACTTAAAAAAGTCCATAAAATCTCATTGGTTAAAAAGTTGACAGTTTGACAGCTGAAAGTTGAACTTGCATAAATTAAAATTTTATCTGTCTGTACTCTTATTGATGATAAAAATGAGCCAATCAGCGCATGAGAAATTAGACAGTTATTGTAAAAAACAAATTTGTCCACAATTGGAAGGTTGGGTGCAATACCATCACACAATCACAAGACTACTGCACAATGTAAGGACAATGGAGAAGGGTTTGTGCATACTTGAGAAAGAGATAACAACTGAGTGTATATCAACAGTAGTAATTCAAACTGTACCTTTCACTTTCTCCAAGCCATTTGGACACCAAGTCAGATGATGACACAGATATAAATGTGGAGTTGTTTGCTTCAGTTGCCACAGCCTTTGCTAGATATGATTTTCCTGTGCCAGGAGGCTAACAAGAAAATGAAGATTGATCAATACTTTGTAAAATGGTACGTGGTTTGAATCCAAGAACAACAGTGCCTTGTCAAGTGTGGTCCTCTGGCTGAGGAAAGTTTTGAAAACAACTGAGTCGGATAGTCTATTACAAGCACATCCTGAAAGAACTGGCCAAACAGTATCAGGGATCAAATCTACTTTAACACAATTGCCTCAAAGATTACCAGTTGCCCCAACCATTTACACTCTAGTTTGAGAGGGGCAATATGAGGCAACAGTTTCTTTACTCAAGAACACACTGCACAATGATCCCAACAGGGCTCAAACCTGGAACACTGAACCTGGAATTGAACACACTAACTAACCAGTACCACCCTAACCACACTAAATCTGCAACTCATACTCTCTGATATTGAGGGGTCAAGTTACATTGTAAAAACAAAGGGATTTTAGTACCTACTGTGTAATATATCCTATATGTAAGCTTATAATAATAATGTACATTCCTTTGACATTTTTTGGCAGGGTTAGAGTACACTGTACAGGTTAAAACCATTTACTAGTCATAACTTTATATCACAAGTCAAACATATATGATAGCTCTGGATTTAAAACAACAACAACAAAACGAGACTGTAGATACATGGCTCAGATGTCTTACCCCATAAAGCAAAATTCCACTCCATGGTTTACGCTTCCCTAAAAATGTATAACAGTTGTGTCAATATAAACGTTAACCCCTTGGATACAAGAGTTAAACACCCTCTCCATCTCCAGGTGACTACAATGATTACATTGTATTTTGCCAAAAGACTGTGAATGATTGATAATATATAGCCACCACAAACAACAGGGCTCTCGGCATAGTATTTTGTTTGAGGACTTACATACTCCCTCAGTGGTTGGGTGACACAACCTACACCACTTAGCACATACATGTATATAATTATTATACCTCCTTGGTGGGGAAAGGATTAATGAGAAACACAAATTAGATCCTCAAAGCAGGAGCAGAGCTGGGTTTGATACAACTTTATCCCAAGTTGTTTCGGGAATCAGGACATTAACAAATTAAGACAAAATCTGATAGAAAATCAAGCAATTTCAGGTTTTAGTGGACAAAAATCTGGTACCAGAATAATTTTAAGTATTTTACAGTCATTTTTACATTTTCTTAAAGGTAAATACATGAATAATTGCCTGAAATAACACCGAAAGCAATTTCTTAAGGGAATGAGAGAAACTGAATTTCAAAGTTCAGAGAACTTGTGCAAACACACGCAAAATTTCCTCATCAGTTTCATTTCACCAGTACTTTCAAGTGTTTCATACAAAGTTCAACATTCGTTTTCAACATTTGGTGTTGCTAGAAATGATTTTTTTGAGAAGATCTTTAAAACAGTCATACAGAAGTTTGCAATACGATGTAAATAATCTTGGTACTAGGTTTTTGTCCACTTGTTACTCAAACGTCTGGTGGATTCCATCTTAATACACTGTAGTGTACAAAAGTAACGGTAGAAAACCCTAACCTACATCTCAACTGACCTACTTACATACATGTACCTAATCTTAAATGGGTGGCTGACAATAGTGTTCATCTCTTTCTGACACTTATACTTCAATGGATCAATACTATGACTCTCAAAATAATGGTAGCACACAAATACCCAATCATTGCTCAAAATGTGATCACCCTTTTTGTATAACAAGTTACCATAACAACAATGCAGCCCTGAAATGCAGTGTAACACCCTTTGAGTTTAGATTTAATTGCTTATAAATAAAAAAAATGCTCGCTGACCCAGGTTTATTATCAAACTGTGATAAGCATGATAAGTGAAACCTTCTGCAAAGTTAAGAAAATTCTGTGGAAGGGGGGGGGGGGGGGGGGGGTTCAGAACCACCCTAATGTTTCAAAAATTTTAGGTGGCTCTAAGGAATTTTGTTATTGCTATGATTAAGCTGGTATCGTATTTGTTTCATACACGTAAATCACCTGTAAATAAGTGTGGGAATTTAATTGGAAGAATAACAGCCTCCTTTAGAGCTTCCTTTGCCGAGTCTAAGCCAGCAACATCAGACCACTGAACATTGGGTTTCTCCATAACAATGGCACCTGAGATTAAAAAAACATCATCAACAGAAAACTATGACAGTAAGCTTATGGTACACAAGTGGGTAACTGGCAACTGAAACGATATTGGCCAAATATTAAGCTTATTATAACATCTTGTGCCACATGGCACTATTGGGGCTTAAAGGGTTATACAGGTGTGCATAAACAGTAATATGCACGTGCAACTTTCCATGTGTGTTTTTAACATATACACTAAGTACTGTGCTTGTGTTTATAAAACAACTACCGGCTTGTTACTCACTGTTTAACTGCCCCCTAAGTTTCTTTGTTTCTGCATCTTCATCTTCATCACCACTGCTCTCATCTTTACCATCCTTACCACTAAGAAGGAAATACATACATGTATCAGGATCATGCTCATGAATACAAATCAACTCAGCTACTGTACAGTCGAACAACTGCTAAAGAACACTTCTCATAGGCCAATGCTTCTCATAAATGGTTATTTCTTCATGGTCCCAGTGACCCAGCTACAAACACACTAATAGTTTTAAACTCTCATAAGAAGCTCTTTACATTCTGGAACATGTAAACATCAATGACAATGCCCCTTGTATTCTAAGATTAAAGGTTTAATTGGTTCTAAAATTTCCCAAGTAATTTATAGTCAACACGGATCCATTTGAAACCACTCAACATTCTAAAAGTATTGCAATCAATCATACATGTATATCTTTGGTAAAATACATAGTACAGCTACATCCTGTCCTTCAATCTTTTCTACAACTCAATTCTGACAAACATGCCATGTACTTATCAGCATCTACACACAAAAAAATTGTAACATCATGTCTCTTACTTAATATTTACATCAAGTTTGGCTGCTCTATCCGCAGATTGCATTTCTTTAAAGCTACATTTTCAGCTTTGAAATGTCAATAAGAAATTATAGAAGTAATTCTTTTGACATCAATTTAAATAAAAGTTTAACATTTCCTTCTCAGGTGCAGGGTTATGGAAGGTGCAAATTACCAGTGCTCTCCAGGTAAATGTACCTTGGCTAGCAACTTTGCCACACTATACATGTACTTTTGAGTCTCTTGGAAAAGATGGCATAATCTGCCACCTGCTCCAACAATAATAACGTTCTCTCAATACTGAGGTGATGATTACTCTAATACTCATTACCTGTTTACTTTTTAATGTATTGATCAAACACATGCAAAATTGAGTTACAAGTACAGACCCTTTGCTGCTTTCTTTTCCTCCTCCAGAAGATGCCACAGGCTTCTTTTTGTTTTTTCCTTTTACATACTGCTTCAGCTTTTCAGCTCGTTCGAGGTACTGGACACATTTCTGTCTGATACTCTCTTTAGATTTCTCTCCATGGGCTTCATCTACAGTTGCAAAAAAGAAGTCAGTTTGAGTTGATCAGTTCTCTCAAGCAAGAGCATCATGTCCCTGAAGTAAGCAGAACCCTGTATTTTGTATTCAGCCACCAAATTCTTGATATTAATACAGTCCTGTATGATTTATACAAATGCTCTCCTGCCCAAATGTTTACACACTTTTGATGAAAATTGCTTCAATCAATGATTGTCTGAAAATGGCTCTCTTTCTTTTGTGATTCCCAAACTTACTTTGGAGCACCATACACATATTGCTAAGCTTAGCTTAAAAATAAATGAACAAAAAAAGAGAAAAATATACAACAGTAAGTTTGCAGTAAATAAAGAGTCTCAAGTGAAGGGTTACATGTATGTTTTTAATTAATAAACTGCTTCCAGTCAGTGTTTATCTCATGACCCAACAAGCATTTATTGTCATGACATCAAATGTAAAAGGAGGAAGGACGATAAGAGGTTGGGGCAAGATGAGAAAAACCTGACTGGACATTTATTTGAAATTTTAAAATCGTCTGTCAGACCTACACCTGTACAACAAAGCAGCTGATTGGCCAGTTCATACCTAATGATACATTATTTTAATTAGATTATTTTGACAATTGTGAATATCTTCCAAAACAAATAAAAAGTCTACAGTGTGTTTCCCTGGCTGTGTGCATCACACCCTTCTCTTGATTCAAACCTTCCTCTTCTTAACCCATGCCCCCTTCCTGATTTTCGACAGGAAAACAGACAGGAAGAAGTTTAGCCAATTGAGTTTCGTTCACTATATTCTTCGGGAAATGACAACTCTGAGTTCAATGACAAGATCAGAACTAACGAACCAAGGTTTACAAGGAACTACAAAGGGGCTTCAATAAAGCGACAAACAAACACAGACTGAATAGTGAAATTATTATACAAAATTCTAAGTTAAGCTTACTTACATTTAATGGCGTGCAGAAAGTATTCCACTCCATGTTCGTAAAGTCTAAGCGCCTCCTCGTAATTTCCAGCCTTATCTTCGTCTGTAGCCTTCGTGACGATTTCTATAGCTTTCTGCAAACACAACAACCAAAAACAATTGTATAATCGTAGGGGGGAATAATTTCGCAAGGCGCTATAAGTTCAAGTTTTAGTACAGGTTTTAACTCGTCACGACTTTCTGTCGCATCTTTAGGCGACATCTAGGGTAATCTACCCAGTAAAACACCTCCTGAAAAACAAAAAGCACATTCACCTTTAAAGTGTCTCCGGACATTCCCGCAAGTGAAGCAAAACAGCCCAGAAAATGAAGCAAAGGAACGAGATCCTCCGCTCAGTAACTAAAATGGCTACCCTAGCTTTCCAAGAAAACCGCTGACCGCAAACCGTGACTTTGCGTCAACATCCAAAAATAAAGACACGTTAAAGTCTACGTAAATGTCCTCCCGAGAAATCAATGATGTTATTCCAGCTTATTGCGCAGACATACATTGCTATAGATATGCGTAACTAACTTCGGTCTTTCATTATCAGGTTCTCTAGTGTTTGGCTTTAGAGTATTTATTCATACATTCATTCAGAGTCGAGTGTCCTGGGGTTGGCGTGTAGATGCGAGCTATCAAAAATTGACTGGATAACTGTGGAAGCTACGGGTGAACAACACAAATTTTAATGCCCATATCAGGTCTTATACTATGCCATAGAAAATACAGCCAATCAGAATACAGAAAAGTCGTTGTATATTCGACGGTATACATCCAACCCTCCCATCATGCAACGCGCGTATGTCGCTTTGATTGTTTTGGCCATTGTATTTTCTACGGCATGGTATAAAATAGTTATATAGCGCTCTCTGGTGGTATACCATGGTATCCCACTTGTTACTTGTATTTTCGTGGTATACAAACTAAAGGTTCGTGTGTATACCGAGAAAATACGAGTGATTCGTGGGATATCCCTGGGATATCTCCTCTTCTCACCAAGCGAAAATCTCTTCTCAAGAGCACGCGCGTTTCGGTCAGCGGTGACATACGAGCTAAAAA
Organism: Orbicella faveolata; assembly: GCF_042242905.1. Lineage (NCBI taxonomy): Eukaryota > Metazoa > Cnidaria > Anthozoa > Scleractinia > Merulinidae > Orbicella > Orbicella faveolata. Next base: position 20,238,337 of record NW_028301558.1, read on the forward strand.
AGAGATCGCGGCGAACGGAACGACGAAAGAGGTTGTGAAAAACTTGAAGAACCTGTTTTCCAGGCCAGCAAGAGGAGGATTTGGGGCATTACGTCATCATTATGACGTAATCTTCAAGACTGGTTGATTACCATATACCCCCCAAATCCGGAAATTTCTGATGGAATGTTTCCCCGAACGGAATTTTTCTCGGGAAAACGGGATTTTTTGAAAGGTAGATCAAGATTCCCAAACGGAATTTCCGAATGGAAAATGTGCGTTCCATTTGCTAGTTTTTACTAGTTTCAAACCTTTTGGCTTGGATCGCCTTTGGTCCTATCTTCCGGGAAAAAGTCGTGGAAATGGACCGAACGTACCCCCGTGGAGATTTCCATTCGGGATTTGACGCGTTCCATTTACCACTACTGTCGACCAACCGGTTTTTTCGAGTAAATGGTAAACAACCACTGTGTCCTGAGTAGCTCGCGATATGTGAAATAAGGGAAGAACCATTAGAAAAGTAGAACTTGGTCATTTCACGTTGCTGCTTTGCGGAGGACGGCAAAGAAATGTACCAAAATTCAGAACGCAAGTGCAGAACCATTGTTCTGCTCATTAAACCTTTTGTTTGGTGACGCTCTCGTCGCCGTCGCCGTCGTGTTTTGCTAAAACCCCCTACTACATAGTGATTGTTCGTTAGCGGTAAACGGAAACGGTACTCGACCAAAACACTCCAAATTGGTAAAACGGTTAACTCTAAACGGCAAAAAACTCTCTAAAAGGCACAACAACTGCTCACTGGAAACTGTCTAAAACTCTGCCGATAAACGTCCACGCAACTTAAGGTGGCCGAACACAGTTTTCGCGCGCGCTTTTGCTGATGCAATTCAGCGCGCGCACAAGGATTGCAAAAAAACAAACATGCCGCCAATACAGCGATCATTTTATTTACTCAACACCTGCACTATCTGCGTTATTTTTCTCTATAATTGAACCCAGTGTATTGATGGCTGTAGTCTTTTACTAGAAAGATATGTTAGAAAAGGTAATGATGCAAAGAACCCAGCAATTCTCAGCTTTTTCTTTGTTACCGAAAGAACCCAGTTAAATGCAGCGCATGCGTAGTAAGTCAAAAAATTGCGATTGAATGAAAATTGCACTCTCGGAAATACGCCTATTACTCGAAAACCACTCATTAGAATTTCACGAAATTTGGCACGAAAATACTTAAGGAAATAAGTAACTGGAGTATTGAAAATAATTGAACTTTAACAAAGGAAATTCTAGATATTCCGGTGAACCTTCAACAAGGGATAATTAAAGATCTCTCTGTTAAATTATTAGCAAAATGGTGTTAACTTGTGAAAATCGTTACAAGATTGTTGCATGCAAATTATAAAGAAAATCTAATGACTAGATTTTCTGCAAATAAACAAAACCGATTTTAAAGGCCTGTTTATATTTAGTCATGTTGCCATGGTAACAGGTATCAAAAACTGTGTTCAGCCACCTTAAATTCGTACGCGCAACTAACGTACGCGTAACTTAAATTCAAAATGTTTCGTACACGTAACTTAAATTCAAAATGTTTCCGTGCTCGCGTGCGCTATTCGCGTGTCACGCCACTTCGGAACTGTCTACTTAACAGTGACTCTTTTGTCGGATTCATTTATTTAATTTCTAAGATGTCTCAAAAGGCAACAAAGAAAGAAAACAAAAATCACTGATATTGGCTGGGAAAATAAAGAGTGAAAAAAAAAAAAATGAAAAGGAGAATGAATTATTAGACTTTACTTGCTTTGGTGATCGGACAAGAAGCGGTACTTTCTTATAATTGTCTCGGACGAGCCGAGGATCACCGATAACTTCATGAATGTTTTCAACGGTGTCACATCTCGTGTATTCACTTAACGTTACGTTTTGTACTATTTCTTAACAATGCTAGTAGGCTTTAACTTTAACTTAACCTACGGATTAAAACCTCAAGTCAGTGGCATCAAAATTGCTATTGTTTACAGACGAGCCATCTTCCAAGTTGAGTGGCTCATAGCCACTTTGATTATCCATCGAAGGTTGGGGTCTGACAGGCGAAAGCTCGAAAGTTTTAACTTTCTCAGTATAGCCAGCAAACGTTTTTTTATTTATTTATCTTCCGTACTGGTGGGTTCGTATGATTAATTAATTCCTCAAAAAGATGGGTTTTTCATCTCCTTAATTGAATGTTTTTAATACCTACGGTAATTTTCCCATACTAGATATTTCTCGTAAACTCCTAGATATTGTCTAACGCACGCTGAAAATATTATTGTGTTCTCGAACACTTCTATCAGGGATGGCGGAGCGTATTTTGAATTGGGGGATGGCGGCGGGAGGGGGGGGGGGGAGGGGAAAGGAGGCTTACAAGCGAGCGCAAGAGGTGCCAACTTGTGGGGGTCTGGAGATATTTGTAAAGTTATCATTTTATGTATTTTTTGCTTGAAATTGGAGGTACTTTAGCCCGCCCCCCGGCCTCCTGGCTCCGCCGTCCCTGTCTATGACTTCACAATAACTCTACTGAATAAGTAGTTTCAAAAAATCGATCCAATTTTGCACTCAAAAGCGGTTTACTAAAATACTACGTCATTAAAGTTCCTCGAAATTTTCATGATAAAGCGGTTGTTTTATTTAAGACTTGTTTTTTTTTCGTTTTGGAAGATTCAGATTTCTTGTCTTTGCTTAAACCATATGTCTTACATTTCTTCTGAAAAGTGAGCTTTTTTGCCCGACACATCTAAGAAGCAGTAAATTGTTGATTATATTCTTTTGTAAAATAGAATACCAATATTATGTTTCAAACAGGAAATCAGTAGCGGGGCACTCAAAATTAATGTATTTCGCAGTATGTCCATGACAGCGATTCGAATGTGACTCATCTTCCAGCACTAAATTACAAAGTTGAAAGATCAGTTCAATAACATCAGGGTTGATGACGAAATGTCACAAACGTTTATATCAGTGCTTAACTCAGAGAATGCTACGAATGCAAAACTTCGACATGGGTTTAAGTTTTCATTTTCTGGACTCGTAGGCTGGTATAGTAGCAGTTCCTCACAAATAGGATTTTTCATAACCTTGTATGTTTTCTACCTTTACCCTGATTTCCTAAAGTTAAATGATTCCTATAAACTCTCGGATTATCTGACGCACATTAAAAATGACAAATTCGATGAAATGTCTTCGTTCTCGTCTATAACTTGATCCTAATTCTATTAAAAAAAGTATTAAACAAATGCCGTGTGTACCATATTTATCATGAGATCGTCATCTCAATAAAAAATGTCGGAGACGTTTAAACGTGCTAAGCTAATAGATTCTGCAAACCACAAGCTTCGAAAGTACGAAAGGTTTTTGTTCATTCATATACGCCCATATTTACAGTTTCCTTTGATAGATATAAAGGGAAGGATCGACCTACAGTTTAGTTCTGTTTTCTGAACAAAGCCGCAATGAACTCAATCGCGTTGTGAGTTATCTATCTAAGTTATTCGACAAGTGTAGGTATCAGGCCTATTAAAAAGTACAAAGAAATGTCTTAATGGTGAACAAGCCGAAGCTTCTCTACCTTTATTCTCTGTCGCTTTCCTTAGTTGTGACTATATTTCGCACTATTTCCGAGACAGCCCGTCGAATGTGTCTCATCTTCCAGCAATAACTAATAGGGTTTAACGTTGAATTGATATATACAAAGGTGAATGAAGTCATGAAAAAAACTTTAACTACGGTACTAATACCGGAGATTACAACGAAAGCAGTACAACAGAACATCGGCCCATAACATAGCCAAAACACCAGATAGACGTAAAATACGCTGACAGCAGATTTTGTCAGCCTAGCAGCATTTGCTATTTGGCCATTCTGTGCTACTGGTTGTATTTGGAGGGCTTGAATTTGATTTCTGTGGCGCCGCACGGTAAAATAAAGTTTGAAATAAAGCATCGCTGAGAATACGAGGTAAACTGCTCCAATAATGGTGAACGCCATGTAAGAAGTACTCGGGGAAATCCACACTGTGTAAAATAACGACAGAAATGCACTGCACACCCATGTCGAGATTACCACAGTAACAACTCGCTTGTGAGTTACACGTTCCTGGTATCTGAGATGGAGTTGCACAGCCAAGAATCTGTCCACACTTAAAACCATGACTCCCGAGAAGGAAACTGTGGAAAGCATTGGCCCGATAACGAGAAACGCGGTGTATGTAGCGTCAGTTGAAATATCTCGCTGTAACCAATTGACCAGTAGCCCAATGTAGAAAGGTTCGACAAGTAAACCAACACCAAGATCAGAGACAGCAAGACTCAGAAGCATTGTTTTAAGAGGATGTGGTAACGAGGAAGTTTTTCTTAGCGCCTGGATTGTGACGCTGTTGAAGGTGATGGCGGTTATAGTCAGGAAAGCGTTCAAGACACATTTAACAATGTACGACCAGTATAAAATTTCATCTTCCTTACTCGTGGGCTGGTATACCATTAATTCCTCAAAATAATGGTTCTTCATCGTCTTGAATGCTTTCAATCCTTACGGTACTTTTCCCATACTAGATATTTCTGGTAAACTCCTAGATTGCCTGACACATGCTTAAAATAAAATTGTGTTCTAGACCAATTCTATGAGTTGACCATAACTCTATCGAATAAGTATTGACTGAGAAAGTTTCAAAAACTTCGGTCTAATTTTGCACTCAAAAGCCGTTTACTTATATTACTGTATATAATACGTCATTAAAGTTCCTCGAAATTTTCATAATAAAGCGGTCATTGTTATGTATTTAAGACAAAATTTGTTCTTCTGGGAAGTTTCAAATTCCCTGTCTTTGTTTAAACCATACGTTTTACATTTCCTCTGAGAAGTGAGCCTCTTTTGCCCGACACATCCCAGAGGCATTAAACCGTTGATGATTTACATTCGTTTGTAAATTAGACTACGAATATTATAGTATTAAAATATTTGTTTTCAAACGTACAGGAAATCAGTAGTAGGACACTCAAAATTGATATATTTCGCGGTATGTCCATAACAGCGCTTCGAATCTGAATTCGGCTCAATTTTCACTCAAAAGCCGTTTGCTTTATACTTAACTTGAAAGTTCGTCGAAATTTTTATGATAAAGCTGTTGTTTTAAGAAAAATGATATTTTAATTTGGGAAGTTTCAAATTCCCGGCCTTTGTTTAAACCAGATGTCTTACATTTCACCTGAAAAATGAGCTTTTTTGCCTGACACATTTAAGAAGCACTAAATCGTTGATTTTATTCTTTTGTAATTAATCAGTGCGAATATTATGACATTAAAATATATATTTTCAAATAGAATATCAGTAGCAAGACACACAAAATTAATATATTTCGCAGTATGTCCATAATAGCGCTTCGAATGTGTCTCATGTCTTAGTTTCATTACAGGGATCAAAGATGAGTTCAATAGCATTAGTGTTGCTGAAGAAATGTCAAAAAAGTTTATATCGCTGCTTGATTCATTCAGAGAATGCCATGACGACAAAACTACAAAACCTAGGTGAACAACAAAGCAAAAACACTTATAGGTATATGTAAAACGTTCCAACTACAGATTTTCTTAGCCTCCCAGTATTTACTGCACTCTTTTTGTTAAAATATGTTTTATTAGCAAATGGAGGCTGAAATTTGCGAAATTTTAAGAACATCTTAAGAATAAACAGGAAGCTGAAGTTCTGAAAAGAATATATAATTTTGTGTGTTGAAAATTTGTAAACACAATACAATTACATTTTTTTAAAATAAACCGTATAAAGTTCGTCCTTTCTCTAAACGGCGATAAATGTGTGTCATATCAGATATCAGGCTTTATTGTAAGTTGTCTAGCACCGAAATTACTTCCACTTTTAATTATAGCACAAATAATCTGACACTGTGTCGGCATAATCCAATTTTTAATCCTTTACCTCTCTGATGAAATAAAAAATAACCTTAAAATTATATTTACCAGCATATTTTCTGCCTAAAATAGTGTTATCGACTGTAGCTTTACCAGTCCTTTTTTTTTTTGAAAAAAAAAAAAAATCGAATCCAAGTTCCATGCAGTATTGTAACTTAACATTTTGGTTTCTGAAGTCATAAAAGCTGCATTAATTAAATCGGCGATCTCTATTCAAAACACTGCTGAAAGCGCAGTGATCGTCGTGTCTTTTTTGCAATCGAAGGAAAGAAAATTACTCCAGGTATTCATAACCAGAAATTAAAGGTTTTTATGCTTTTCCTCCTCGGTGCCCTTAAACACGTGTGAGTGTCAAATAGCATTTCCTTACCACTGCCACTCCCCCCAAAACCTACCAAGCCCAGCAATTCCTGAGAGTTTTGCAGGAATCGACGACGTACTGATCGAGTGATGTAACGAGCGAGTGATCTCTACTAACCACTATGAACTCGTATTCACGAGTTGAAAAATGACAATGTTTCGGTACTTTATTGACAAAATCAAAAGGTCTGCATACTAGTCTGATCTGCAATGCCCAAACGTTGAAAGTACGAAAGGCTTTTATTCATTCAAATAGGTCCACAGTTACGTTTTCCGTTGAATAATTATTAAAGAACGTAATGAGTTTGCTTAGGCAACACTTACACTTCAGATAGCGTTATTCGCACTTTGAACAACTGGACCCTGGTCTCATGCATTCACTCTCTCATTCCAGTTCAATCATAATTTGGAGATATATGTCGCATTATATTCATGATAGCGTTAATCATAACAGGGTTCAAAGATGAACTTAAACGGTTTTCATGATAAGCTAGTCTGATCTGGACGGACATACTTTAAAAGTACGAAATATTCGACATCCAAAGGCCAGGTCTCTTAGCAGACAACTGTAAAATGGTCTAGTAGAGTGAATAACAAAGCAAAAACTCTAAGTATATATGTAAAACGTTACTACTACAGATTTTGTCATACTCTCAGCATTTGGCCTCCTCTTTTTTATGAAAATAAATATTATAAGAAACTAGCGGTTGAAATTTGCGAAATTTTAAGAATACTTTGAAAATAAACATGAGACTAAGGGTTTGAAAAGAATATAATTTTGTTTGTTGAAAATTTGTCAATACAATACAATTACATGTTTTCTTTTTTAACTAAACCGTGTAAACTTCTTCCTTTCTATAAACGGCGAAACTAGCCAAAAAAAAAACAAACAAACAGCAGTAGCTGTATGTTCGATGCTAATAATATTTCTGCAAGAAGTTATGTGTGTCATATCAACCTTTTTTCGTGCAGTCTGCCACCAAAATTACTTCCACGCGATTAAAGTCATTATAGGACAAATAATCTGACGTAGTGTCGGCATAATCCAATTTTTATTCCCCACACTCTCTGAGGATATTCGCAAGAATATTCTTCTCCTTAAATCGGTATAAAAGTTAGAATATTCAGCCTGGACCGGAAAAACAATGGGCCTATATACAAAAGAGTGTATTTGGCCATTTTGTAGCACGTGTTGTACTTGCGGGGAATAAATTTGATTTCAGCTGCGGCGCCCTGATGAATACATTTTAAAGAAAAAGAACTCCTTCAGCTGCAAGACAAAATACCCCAACAAGGGTCAAAGCCAGGTAAATAATCTTTGTCGTAACAAATTCACTGCATACCTGCATACTGAGATCACCAAATCAAAGCCGGACAACTCGATTGTGAGAATCTGTCTACGAATGTATGTGCTGCTTAAAACAGGCCTGTGATCGAGTAAAGCGTGGTACATACAGCTTCAGTTAAAATGTCTCGCTGTGGCCACTAGACGAGGAACCCAAACTGGAAAGGTTCAACAAGTAAACCAACACCCAGATATGATCAGAGACAGCAAGACTCAGAAGGATTGTTTTAAGAGATTCTGGCAACGATAAAGTTTTTCTTAGCGCCTAGATTGTGACGCTGTTGAAGATGATGGCGAAAATAATTTTAAAAAGTGGAAAACACAATCAAAAGCGTACCATGAGTATAATTTTTTTTATTTTTCCTACTCGCAGGATGGTATAGTAGCCGTTCCTCACAAACAGGATTCTTCATAAACTTGGATGTTTTCAATCATTTATCCTGATTCCCTAAAATTTGATCCCGTATTATCTGACGCACTTTATTAATGAAAAATTCGCAAAATTGTCAACGTTCCCGTCTATAACTTGCCCCTAATTCTATTATTTCTTCTGTTTTTATTTATTATTTCTCTCAGTTCCATTAATTACAATCTAGTAATTATTTACTTAACATTCATCTATTTACAATAAACTATACAATAAAGAAGCGATAATTACTAGCTTTAAATTCTACCGTTATGACCACTATTCCTTTCGACAATACAAAGAATACTTATGTGACATTATATTTACATCAATTTCTTATACATACGCATTCACTGGTTGTAAAAGAAAACAGTGCTTTGAATAACCTAAAATTACTTTACATTCGATTAAGAATTACTTTAATTATAATGAAAATTGCATAACTACAAAATTTTGTATTTAAGTGAGATTTTGTTTGCAAAATCAGCAAGTAAGATTGAATTTTCATGCAATTTGTTAGTGTAGATGTAGTATTTCACGAAAAGTATAGTGTAGCTGAATTTCTTGGTTATTTTCTTTCAATATGATTCAAAAGTAACACCGAGCAGTTTCTCTTCCATGGACGGATTGAAGTGGGTTTTGTTTGCTACATTGAACGAACTGATAACCTCCTGTGAAAATTTTTCTACAAAAACACAGTCGGTAAAAGTAAGCTCAATTAACTCCTCTTTACCACAATATATACAGTCATCATCTGATTGGATACCATAGCGAAAAAAGTTCTCTTCTTTTATCTATAATTGGGTGCCTAAATCTAAATTGATTCTCTGAGCTTAGGCTCTTTACACAGAGTTTTGAGGAAAGCGAAACGATTTTTTCTACCAAGCAGAAAAATAAAGGTATTATTGAGGTAAAGTTATTTCTTAATTGGTGCCTTATTTGTTGCTATGGCACTAATGACCTACTAATAATGACCTAATTCTACTGAAAAAGCATATATTAGAAAATTTCAGTCCAATTAAAATTTTTAAATCAAAAGCTGATTATTTAAGACGTTATTAAAGTTTATCATATTTATCATTAGACACCTCAAGACAAAATGTGAAGTTTAAACATGCTAAGCTTATCTGATCTGCAACGTACAAACTTTGAAAGTACGAAAGGTTTCTGTTCATACATATACGTCCATATTTACATTTTCCTTTGATAGATATTAAGTGACGGACCTACAGTTTAACGACCTTAATCAATTTGTGGGTTATCTATCTAGGCTATTCGACAGGTGTAGTTATCAGGCCTTTTAAAAAATACAAAGAATTGTCTTAGTGGTGAGCTAGCCGCAGCTTCTCTTAATTTATTCTCTGAAGCTCTCCTTAGTTGTGACTTGGAAATATATTTCGCAGTATATTCAAGACAGCGCGTCGAACGTGTCTCATCTTCCAACAATAGATAACAGGGTTTAACGTTGAATTGAGATATAAAAAGGTAAATGAAGTCATGAAAAAAACTTTAACTACGGTACTGATGTCGGAGACTACAACGACAGCAGAACTACAGAACATCGGCCCATAACACAACCAAAACACCAGATAGACGTAAAATACGCCGACTGCAGATTTTGTCAGCCTAGCAGCATTTGCTATTTGGCCATTCTGTGCTACTGGTTGTACTTGAAGGGCTTGAATTTGATTTCTGTGGCGCCGCACGGCAAGATAGATTGTGAAATGAAGCATCGCCGAGAATACGAGGTAAACTAGCCCAGCCATGGCGACCACCATGTAAGAAATATTCGGGGAAATCCACACTGTGTAAAATAACGACAGGCATGCACTGTACACCCATGTCGAGATTACCACGGTAACAACTCGCTTGTGAGTCACACGTTCCTGGTATCTGAGATGGAGTTGCACAGCCAAGAATCTGTCCACACTTAAAACCATGACTCCCAGAAAGGAAACTGACGAAAACATGGGCCCGATAAGGAGAAACGCGGCGTTTGTAGCGTCAGTTGAAATATCTCGCTGTAACCAATTGACCAGTAGCCCAATGTAGAAAGGTTCGACAAGTAAAGCAACACCAAGATCAGAGACAGCAAGACTCAGAAGCATTGTTTTAAGAGGATGTGGTAACGAGGAAGTTTTTCTTAGCGCCTGGATTGTGACGCTGTTGAAGATGATGGCGGTTATAGTCAGGAAAGCGTTCAAGACACAATTAACAATGTACGACCAGTACAAAATTTCATCTTCCTCACTCGTGGGCTGGTATACCATTAATTCCTCAAAATATTGATTTTTCATCGCCTCGATGTTTTTCAATCCTTACGGTGCTTTTTCTATACCAGATATTTCTCCTAAACTCCTAAATTATCTGACGCAAGCTTAAAATAAAAATGTGTTCTCGAACATTTCTATGACTTGACCATAACCCTATTGAATAAGTATTGACTGGTTCAGTTTTCACTCAAAAGCCGTTTGCTTTATACTTGACAAGTTCGTCGAAATTTTCATATTAAAGCGGTCATTGTATAATCAAAACAAAATTTTAAATTCCCTTCTTTGTTTAAATCATATGTCTTACATTTCTCTTCCGCATAATAAGCCTTTTTGGCCGACAAATCTAAAAAGAAGTAAGTCGTTGATTACATTATGATTTTAAAAGATATATTTTCAAACAAAAAATCGGAAATCAGAAAATTAATATTTTTCGCAGTATGTCTATAACAACGTTTCGAATGTACCTCATCTTCTAATCGTAAATTGAGTTGAATAGCATCAGTGCTGCTAAAGAAAACGTTTAAAACGTTTATATCGGTGCTTAATTCAGTGAAATGTGCGGCATCAAAACTACAAAACATTCGTGAATAACAAAGCAAAAACACTAAGTATATTTAAAACGCTCCGTCTGCAGATTCTTTCAGCCTCTCGTTACTTCCTACGTTATTTTTTATTGTAATATATTTTTATTAAAAAATGGAGGCTGAAATTTGCGAAATTTTAAGAAGGCTAAGATTTGGAATAGAATTTGTGGCTTTATTGCGTGCAGTCTGGCCCCAAAACTACTTCAACGCCATAATGACTATAGGATTATACTGATCTAGCGTTGTGTCGGCATAATCCAATTTTTATTCCTTAAACTCTCTGATGAAGTAAGCAATAATCTAAGAATATTCGCAAGAATATTTTTTGTATAAAATCGGTATGAAAATAAGAAAATTCACGGAACGGAAAAACAATAGTTTTATTAAAAAAAGAGTGTATTTGGCCATTTTGTGGCACGTGTTGTACTCGCATGGAATAAATTTGATTTCTGCGGTGCCGTGATGAATATATTTAAAAGAAAAAGAACTCCTAAAGCTGCAAGACAAACTACCCCAATGATGATCAAAGCTTGGTAAGTAATCTTTGTCGGAGCAAACTGGGTAAACAACGAAAGAAGCGCACTGTCTACCCATACTGAGACCAGCAAATCAAAGCCGGACAACTCCCTCGTGAGAATCTGTTTACAAATCTGATACTTCGTAAAACAGACCTATGATCAAGTAAAGCGTGGTGTATGCAGGATCAGTTAAAATTTCTCGCTGTAACCACAGCAAGACTCAAAAGCAATGTTTCAAGAGATTCTGGCAACGATAAAGTTTTTCTTAGAGCCTGGATTGTGACGCTGTTGAAGATGATGGCGGTTATAGTCAGGAAAGCGTTCAAGACACAATTTACAACGCACCACCAATATAAAATTTCATCTTCCTTACTCGTGGGCTGGTATACCATTAATTCCTCAAAATATTGGTTTTTCATCTCCTTGAGTGTTTTCAATCCTTACGGTGCTTTTTCCATACTAGATATTGCTCATTAGCTCGCATATTATGGACTCTTAAAATAAAATTGTGTTCCCGAACACTTCTATGACCTGACCATAACTCTATTGAATAAGTATTGACTGAAAATGTTTCAAAAAAATTCGGCTTAATTTTTCACTCAATCGCAAGGTGGTAGGCATTGAGTTAATGCTTAATTAAAGTTCGTCGTAATTTTCATGAGAAAGCGGTCACTGTATAATTAACACAAAATTTCAATTTCCCTGTCTTTGTTAAAACCATATGTCTTACATTTCTCTTCTGAAAAATAAGCTTTTTTGGCCGACAAATCTAAAAAGAAGTAATCGTTGATTATATTATGATATTAAAAAATATATTTTCAAACAAAAAATCAGTAACAGGACACTCAAAATTTCATATATTTCGCAGTATGTCTATGAGAGCGTTTCGAATGTGTGTCATCTTCCAGTAATGAATTGCAGTTTTTAAAGATAAGTTCAATAGCATCGGTGCTGCTAAAGAAAACGTTTAAAACGTTCGTATTGGTGCTGAATTCAGAGAAAGGTACGGCATGAAAACTACAAAACATTGGTGAATAACAAAGCAAAAACACTAAGTATATTCAAAACTTTCTGACTGCATTTTCTTAGCCTCTCATTATTACGCACGCTATCTTTTATTGTAATATATTTTTATTACGCGATGGAGCCCGAGGCTGAAATTTGAGAAATTTTAAGAATATTTTAAGAATAAATATGAGGCTGAGATTTGGAAAAGAATGTGATTTTGTGTGTTGAAATACAATAATTACATAGTGTTTTTTTTTTTTTTTTTTAATTAAACCGGATAAAATTCCTCGTTTCTCTAAACGGTAAAACTAGCCAAAAGGGAAACAACAAAAACAGCACTAGCCGTATGGTCGATGCCAATAACACTTCTGCAAGAGGTTTTGTCTCATATCAGGCTTCATTGCGTGCAGTCTGGCCCCAAAAGTACTTCAGCGCCATTTAAGTCATTATAGAACTACAGTAATCTGACGTTGTGTCGGCATAATCCACAATAATCGAAGAATATTCGCAAGAATACTTTCGGCCTAAAATCGGTAGAAAAATAAGAGTATTCAGCCAGGACCAGATAAAAAATATTCTTATGAAAAAAAACAAAACAACAAAAACAACAACAACAACAACAACAACAACAACAGCAACAACAATAAAAATCAGTGTAACTGGCTATTTTGTGGTATGTGATGTACTTGCAGGGAATTAATTTGATTTCTGTAGCGAAAATGAAATCCTGTTGAGTCTACACTCAGAACAAAGATTTAGATTAGGCCAAGCCTAAAAGCGGAAATTCAATCAAATACTACTCATCTACTCGACACAATAACCGTCAAAGAAATACACTATTAAGCATTTCAACAAACCAAATAAATTTAACAAAGAAAAATCAAGTTTAATAATTATTCGCGCTAAAGCGTAATTTGAAATTTGTTTTTGCCGACTGATTTGCAGTCATTTTATCGGCAATAGGTTTACCAGACCTTATAGAAGTTTACTTATAAACATTTCACTAAATGGAATGAATTTAACAAACAATCAACTTTAATAATTATTCACACTAAGGCGTAATTTGTATATTATTTTTGCCCACGGCTTTGCACGCAGTCATTTTAATTTATCGGCCGTAGCTTTACCAGACCTTTAAAGAAATTCACCTAAGTATTTCACCAAACCGAATAAATTGAACGAACATAACGAGGAATTCTTCATACTTAATAAATACAATATGGACGCGTCAGATAGATCAAATCCCGTTTGCTTTGAAAGCATAAAATGGTTTCTTGACCTTTCTTGGTTTCCAACCATAACAGAAGAAGAAATTTTAGTCGTCTCCGAAGCAGCTGTCCCTAATAACACAAGGAAAGCTTCAAAACTCGCCTGGCTGTATTTACAAATACAGTTTTATAAATTTGGAGATGTAAGTTTTATATTGGCTAAGACCGACAGAAACCTATTTGTTTCTGAAAATATGCAACTTACGACAACTTCAACGCAACTTACGACAAACAACGCAACTGTTATTGTTTAGAGAATAACGAAATTACAACGATCAAATTAATAAAATGTCTCATTACTTGGTTTCAAGTTAGAGTACTTGATTTACATCTCCTATAGCAGACATCTCGCCCAAGCAACTTAACAGCTTTTATAGAAAACGTGGCGAAAGTTTTTACAACAAAGAATCGACCACTTTTTTTCGCTGTTTTTACCGTTTTGTAATTTCTGTAAACACGTCAAACACGTTTTCTTGCTGATCACCTGATGAATCATATGAGTCATTCCCACCCTCCCCCCAAGAGTCTGTCGCTCGCTTGCTCGTAGGGTGAGGCCATAATCTAATTTTCTCAGCTTGATTGTTAATATTTTCTAAACTTAACCAAAACCGCTCTAAACTCTGACTAACGCACCCCTGTCCTTAGGAATTCAGTTATAATTACGAACATCTTCGTTTCTTCATTGCACAGAATCAGAGCATATAAACTACTCTCACGAGCGATGGCCCGAAACTGACCAAAATGGCAATCGCTAATATTTTAGGGTCTTTTAGAACAAACCATGCGCTTTTTCAGATATCTTGTACGCGCCAAACGATCTCCTGATCCCAGTGGAAAACGAGAGAAAAAACCCCATCTAGCATACAAAACATCCATGAATAGATAACAAGGCTAGTAAAACAACTCATTTGGTGAACATATTGCGTGACGTACAGCAGAAAAACAAAACAAAACAAAACAAAACAAAACAGCCTTTTGACGAAAACAAAAATTGTTTACGACCCATCGAATGACTAACTGACCGAGAGAGTGAATTATTCCTTACCGTAACTCATTCTACATATGCTATCACGCGCGCGTTAAAACTGACGCTGCGTAACAGGTCCATGATCAAGTAAGACAGGATGCAGGTAGCATTAGCTGAATTGTTTCGCTGCAACCACTTGACGAGTAGCCCAAAGTAAAGTGGCTTGACAACTAAACCAACACCAAGATCAGAGTTCTAGACAGCAAGACTCAGAAGCTTATGTTTTTAGAGGCTTTGGTAACGATCACGTTGTTCTTAGCGCCTGGATTTTCATGCCACTAAAGATGATGACGGTGATAACTAGGAAAGCGTTGAACTCAATGGCCAGTTTCCTCTATGTGAAGCGCCTGCTGAAATCATTGCAGTTGTAAAACAAATGCATGCAGAGAAATGCACGGCAAAGTTTAAAAAACTGCCTTTGTCAAGCCAGGCAACAGAGAACAGCATCACATCAAAACAGACAACAGCATCACAGTCACATGCTACGCCTTTACTCAGATGTGGCTTGGAATGACATTTTTCAATATGTCCAAGACAGCGCGTCGAATTTGTCTCATTTTCCAGCATTAAATACTGAACAAGGTTTAACATTGAATTGAGAAATAACAAGGTGATTAAAGACATAAAAAGCACCGGCATCAGCACCTATTGCAACGATCGACAGCAAAAGAACAGATCTACCACCACGAAGTATAAGAACAAATGAGCTGTAACCATTTTTAACGAATGGCAAACTGCGCGAAAGGTTCAAGTGCCTGTATTGGATTCCGGAGGCATGTTTAAAGATTATGATCTGCCCAAGGTTGGAGTACTGTTAACTCGAATTGAAGACGTGGATGGATTGTCTTTGAATTATCGGCTGAGCAAATTTGTTATGGAAGTAGCGAAAAAGAGTGGGGAAAGGTATCCTCCAAAGACTGTGTATGGCATCGTATGTGGAAGCTGACGCTACCTTGAAGAGAAGAACGGAGCTGAAGGGTTAAATCCGCGCGATAATTACGACAAAAGGTAAGATATTCAACATTTCTACAATTAAAATGGCCTTTTTTGTGGCTCGAACAAATTCGGTTTATCATTTGAATGCTCTTACTGTTTTTTTTAAGGTTTTTCCTGTTTCGTCGAGCACTGGACGCAGAACTGAAAGATGGTAAGCGAGAAGGTTTACATTTAAAGAGTAAGAAGGAGGAGAAAGAAGCCGTTTCAGATGGAATGTAATGTATTGTTGAAAAATTCATTAAAATGCAAGTGTTTGACCTGAGATCAAACACGGTTTTGAACTAAGATCAAAACTCTAAAGATCTTGACCTGGTGTTTCATTAGGAATCAAGATCCATCTACCTGACGCGAATGGGTGATATTTATTGGCTGGCCACTTTATGAATTATTAATGAGTTTGAGAAGCATTCATCAACATGTGCAATGTTTGTTATAAAGTAAACGACATTCTATTCTATTTCGCTTCGCTCAGCCGAATAGAAAACATTTCTATTTTAAGTAGAGGAGACAAGTAATACAACAAATAGTGGAGGGAACCGCCAGCAATGATCGAGTTTATTTACAAGAACCTCAGACACGCTGAATACAGGTTAAAGGACAAAGAATATAAGAAAATGTCACACGCTATTTTAAACAACGATATAAACAGTAAGGAAAAAACAGCCTCGAGTAAACTGGTCGGCGTCAAGTGGTGTAATATTCACAAGGAGTGGTATATAAAGGCCTGATTATCCCAATGAGAACTAATACAAAGCAACCTAATTAAACTCCTAAAAGAAATACTTATGCTGTGACACTCAAAGAGAAGTCCAGGAGTCAGCTTCTATTTTAAACAGAGAAGAAATCAACTTAACAAAACTCGAGCTATACTCAAACCAACACAGAAAGTTATATGAAAGCTGATTGTCAGTAACCTTCTAAGTTCAGTTCATGTCACAATAAACAAAAACTGCCGTTCCATTCGCATTTGTGTCCAGCCAGTACATGCTGTTGATGGTGCCTTTTCCTTCGCTTGCCTTTATTTCTTGACACGAATGCGCTGGGAGCTCGGGAATTGAACCCAATGGAGCTTGGATCAAAAAAGAAATAATATCATAGATTTATCAATTATGCTGTGGTTTGGTTTAACATACAGTCAGTGTTTCTTTCGATCGCGGGTGTATAATGTGCTGAAAGTTGCCTGCGGAAATCTCATTCCTATAAAATAAATAGAAACCCGCTCAAATTTACTCAAATTAGTCTTTCATTATTTCGTCGAGTGACACCGATATCGTAACAGAATGAATAACTACTTTAAGGAAACCGTTGCCCGAAGAATTTTCGGCTGGATGAAATCTTTGAAATGTAGCAACTGAAAAGACAGGTAAAATTTGGCAAGAGCTAGAGAATTTTTAGAAGGAAAAATCGTTCACAAACATTAAACTCTCTTGGAAACAATGAGGGTAACTGGAACTAAGTTTACATTCTTCCTTTGAGCGCTTTGAGCCTCCCCCCCCCCCCCCTCCCCATCACCACCACCACACACAAGCTCTCATGTCAACATTTAAAAACTGACGTTCTCAACAAGAAATATATTAAAATGCGCTAAAGGAAAGAGCACTGGTCTACAGGTTAAACGACCAGCTTTCTTTAGCTTTCTAATCTTTTTGTAATCTTTTTGAGGGCCATTAGGTTATCAGTTTTAATACTGTCAAATGTTACCCTCGTAAAATAAAGTCTTACCTAGCTACCTACCTACATACCTCTGTCGCTCAAGCGTCTTTTGTAAAACCGTGCAGGGTCTGAGCGTAAATTTTCGGGCCTTGCCTCCTTGGTGCGGTTATTCAGTTCGCACGACTTTTCCGCTACAACGTAGTTATAGCTTTGACAGGTGATTTCTGTTTCACAGCCGATATCGCACTCGTGAAAAGCTCTTACGAGGAATGTTTTAAAGACGAATCCCTGTAGAGCCATTCCATTTATGCTCCGTCCCTCTCTACATTGCTTACCAGCAGATTCGCAATCCATAAAGAAGCCGGCGAAGAGGAACAAACATGGAACACTCCAAAGCATTTTTCTAGGCTTACTATTTGTAACTGTAGGGAGAGATCCAAACCGTAAGACTACTAATTTTAATTAGTAGTCTTAACCAAAAAAATGTGTTTTAGTCAGTCTATGACCTGAAGCTAGTTCTTTGCTATTACTAGCTGTTAATTAGTATCTGTAGATTAATTAAAGCTGTGTTAATGAGTCTCCTTTCGACTGGCGAGGGACTAAACACGAAACAAGAGAGAGGGGAGCAATAGAAAAATTTCCTCTTAGCGAGACTTCCACATTTTGGGCAACCATTGAAAACGTTTACATGTTGGAACCTTGATTAAATTAAAGTACAGAGCGTCGGTACATATAACTTATGCGAGAGCAGTAAATTGAAAATTTTAATGGGTCATTCACAAGATCTTATCAGGTTCGCACCATTGTCTGGAGATGAGAAAAGTGTAGCCCCATAAAATAAGCATTTTGCCCAAAATTATCAGGTAGAGCAAAATCATTTTCAAGGAGTTCTTGATGTGGTGCGATATTTTCGTTTGCGGCAGTGGGCGCCGTAATTATATCGAGCCGCTATGTCAAAGACAAATTCTAAAAGTGGAATTAAAAATAGCTTCGCCTGCGGTTGGTAACTGACGCGTTGTTGTTGAAGAGGTTTACTGGTAAATGATTACCCCTGGAAGGTCTCTTAAACTTATTTCTTTCTTTTCTTTTTGTTTTTGGCTTGTTATACATAAGATATTTACGGCGTTATTTTTTTTTGTAAATTTGGGAGGATTGGTCTATTTTATACTTAAACATTAAACATTTTTGCCTTTAGTCGGTGTACGCCACCCAAAGCAAACATTAAATTTTCTAAGTATATATCCGCCAGCTAATGGACGTGTTCGCGCGCATGGTTACAACTTAAACTGTTAACACGGTATGCAGTAATTGGAAGCAGAATCATTTTGCATTTTGCCGAAGCATTTTAATAACTTTTGAACCAGTACTGTTAATAAACCACAATAAATTAGCAAAGTTTTCCAAGGACTATTTACATCTCTACGAGGCTTTTGCAATGACAAAAAAAAAAAAAAACTATAAAACGATGGAAACTTCAGAGAAGGAAGAATTAGAAATAAGAAATATTTCGTACCTGCCTACTTAGCGACCACGAGGTTTACGGAAGCAGATCTTGACATTATTTTGATGAACAAAGGTAAAATAACCAGTTGGCAATCAGATTCAGTATCAAAGTTACCATGTTAACCGCTAAAATTTATCTCGTCCACGCAAGTGCCTCTCTTGCCAGGTGTTTTGTAAAATTATCATGGCGTCGAGTTGACGTAAAGACACTAAGATCAAGTTGCTCGCGTTGCCACGTTTCATTTATCGCATTATTTGTAATTAAAAAGCAGGCTTGCCTTTATTAGGAACCTCTCCTGTTTTCTACTCAAAGAAACGATACTTAACTCAAGAATGAAGATCTCGCAGACTAAGCTACTTCAAACATACAAGTGCTGACTATAGAATCCCAGCTTTTCGGAACAAACAATATGATCTCTGTTAGTCGGTATGGAGGAAAACTTCTAATTAAGCCGAATTCAGTACTTCTATTTTTAATTTTTCCACCAAACGTTTACATAACGATAAACAAAGGCATGAATGGAATACTCTTGATCTAAACGCAATGTATAAAGACAACCGAGAAAGTTGCAGTAATTAATGCAGAGTTTCTCCTTAACATTGAACCAGAAAATAACAAATGACGGCAAATGTGTTCTAGTCAATCACACCCCTCGATTTGTTAATTTTTTGGAAGCATCTTGACTGTACAAGCTGAGTCAATACATTAAGGACAAGGAACAGCCAAAAAAAAAAAAAAAAAAAGATCTTCGTAGTTGTTTATTTTCGGGCAATGAAACGGAAAACCTTTTTTTCTTTCATTCTCGTTGCCTCGTTTTCAAAATCCACCGTTACAGATGGCAACATCTTTAAGAAATTAAAACTATTAATGAGCCTGCTTCCATCGTTTCACGGTTTCTGACGTCAAATTGCTTTGTGGGGTGAGGGGGGCCGGAGGGGAGTCAAACACGGCAAAAATTACAGTAAATGTATGGGAAAAACATGGAGAATGTAATGTTTAACAACTCACGGAAAATGTGAGATCTGAAACATTTCTGAATTAAAAGCTAGGAGAAAAGACTTTCCTGATCAAATTTGTAGGGCTTAAAATTCCATGCATTTGTCTATAAAGTCGAGTGGTAATTCGCGGGAAAAGTTAGACATTTATATGTTATAAGTTGACGTCCAAAATTGCTATTCCTTGCCTCCAAGCAAATCTCTGCTCTTCAAATTTGATAAAAAAAACCTTCTTCTGGCTACCTTTCCCTTGTAACCCATAAAATCTGCAGAACTTCACTTTCTCTCAAATTATTGTGCAACGAGCTTTTAATTTTTCCCGTACATAATACACATGATACTTGCGTACAGTTTGCTCGTTGTTTGTGAGCAACTCGCAAAATATCCGCGCGTATTTGTGTTATCGAATAAACGGACCTTGCCCGGAAAATGTGCGGTGCTAATTGGCCAATTGGTGCTGATTGTATAATTGCGAATTTAGGTACGGCAAGTGATGGAATGACATGGAAAGAAGCAGTAACGTTTTCTTTCAGTTTGATTGGTAATTCGAATTTTTGGGAATGGTGGCTTGATTACGGGAAGTTTCCCTCCCTTGTCTCTAATAAGCAACAAACGACTGACCCAAAGCTCTTCGAATCAGTACAGAAGAAGGTGGCTCCGATCCATAAAACAACCAGCCATTGCAGATCACGTTACTTCCACGGGTCATAATATTAAATGGGACAATTTTGATATCTTAGCAACTGGTAGGTCAGATATACATTGTAAAAGTAAGGAAACATTGTTAATTCGTGATTTAAAGCCAGCCTTGAATGAAAACGTTGGCAGTGAGAAACTTTTTCTTTACTAACATTTTGTATTGTTATTATTATTATGGTAATTTTTTTTTTCTCTCCCGCAGACTCATCTGTTTGTTATTAACTATTAGTCTTGTTACATATTATTAGATACCAGTCTTTTTCTTTTTCTTCGCGTTTAAATTTCGATTGTAATCTAGTTAACGGTCACTTCTGAAGATGTATGTTGTACATACGAAACGTCAAGGAAATTAACTTTGTTTAACATGCGTTTTGGTTCCATGTTTATCACCGCGGTTTGTGTTTTGTTTCTTCTTTAGGACCTTATTACTGAAAAAGAGCTTGGCAACCCGCAGTATTGTTATTTCTGAAATGTGATAAGGATCTTGCGATAAAACATTTCGCAAAGTTTCAAACATTCTATCCAAGGCCCGAGTGAAATTTTTGGCAATTTAAGGTGACTGAATTCACGACAATTTTTTTTTTCAACTTTGCGAAAAGGTGCATTTTAAAAGGGCTTATTACAATTCAATAACAAACAACGGCTTACACCAAGCCATTTTTGAATGAAGTGCTTAAAGCTAAGTTAAGGGTGTTTTTGAACGAGTGCCATAAAGATGAACGACAACTTGTTCATCAATGATTGGACGTTTATGTGATACCAATATTGCAACGTAACTTGATAAAGAGTGGCAGTGTTGATGTATCAGCAGATGCTGCTTTCCTTGGCAAAAAATTTAAATTATTTGATCACACCTATAGCGAGGAAATCGTTTACTTTGCAATGGCCGTTTTTTAAATCGTTCATAAAATATGGCTTGAATATCTGTCAGTTAATTACGTTTTGGAATGACAACTTTTAATTTCGGAAAATTTGGAGAACAGATAATTGACGTTCTCTTTAGCGGTATAAATTTTTTATGATCCAAAATGTTATGCGTCTGTACACTAAGCTCGAAAGTTAGGCTTAGAGCCCAGAATAAGTTTTGTTTAGCAAAAACTTGAGTGGAAAACAAAAGAAAGCATCTCATTAAAGGTCGGCAAATTGACAGATTCAGACTTAAGTAAGGAATAAAAGTTTCTATGAGCAACTTTGAAAATGGATCGGCTATAAACAGGGGTAATTTAGATGCCACTGAACTGAGTTTTCATTCCGTAGGCCATATGTCATTTACATATCGACCCAGAGAAGCGAAAATTGCAGTTAAAGCCCTTGGCATTGTTAAGAAATATTGCAAAACGCAACGATAAGAAAATACAGATGGAGCTAAAACTTTTGTCGTTCACTTAATTTTTCAGATAATTTTCTTCTTCAGATAATATATAAATGCTTCCCCAACTATTTCCGTGCTTCATTTTTATTTCTTTTTATTTTCTGCATCTAGATTATCCACCTTTTCCTAGACGGGATTGTGATCTACCTTAAAGACGTTCGTACGTAGCTGAGCGACCGCGCTCTACTGGTGATAAAATATCCTCAGAATATACCAAGAACCGGGAGAGGAGGCGAGGGAAGGCGGGGGCGGGGTGACAGCTACCCTTTATTTCGCAACTTTTCTGTTTCCCATGATCAGAAAAGAAATCTGTCCATCATTTGAGAACCGTAACGAGCATGCACATGACGTGAACACAACCCGAGGAAACTGCAACTTGCTCGCCGCCATTTCTGTTCAAGATTTGCCTTCTATTCGATAATCAGTTTTCTTCGCTGTTTGCAACTTTTAGGAACAGCTCTCAGACAATCAAGACTAACGGAATAAAGGACCAACTTTGTGTTGGATTAGCGACAAGTTTCAGGCTGATATTTTCCTGGTGAACGTGAAAGATTTCACATTCTTGGTGGCCTGTAGCGTTTTCGCTGTCTCAGTAGGATAATTAACTAAACTGAAGCATTTCT
Source organism: Orbicella faveolata (assembly GCF_042242905.1). Classification (NCBI taxonomy): domain Eukaryota; kingdom Metazoa; phylum Cnidaria; class Anthozoa; order Scleractinia; family Merulinidae; genus Orbicella; species Orbicella faveolata. Next base: position 20,260,901 of record NW_028301558.1, read on the forward strand.
TTCGCTCTGGAAATTTTAAGGTTCACTACCCCCATCTTCACAACGACGAAAGACATATGATTTCCTTTGCAATAATTCTTCCGCTCTAAATTCTATGGAAAACAGCGATGTCGAACTGTTTCATGACTGTCATCATATTGCGAAGCCTCCGAATGTAAGTCTTTAAAATATTTCTCAACTGTTCAGAGTTGTCAATTTAAACTTGAGCTTACATTAAATGAGCCTTTCTGTCTTACTCTTAAAACACTGCGTTTGCTTTATAATGTTTCTGTTATATATGTTGAGTTTGAAGACTTTCTACGAGTGATTTAAATCATAAAACTTCAAGGCAGTTACAATTCAATCAATAACACTCAAAACAAGAGTACAGTAAAAAGCCGCGTGTAAGAACCTTGTCGATTAAGAACCTGCTGGAAGAAATTTCACATTTTAATATCCACAATTAAATACGAGAACCTGTTTAGACAAGCAAGATGAAGCAGGTTCTTACGTGTGGGTACTGTTAAATTATGAATTGTTGTTATGGAGACAATTATCACTACATATACATTCTTTAACCAGTTGTGCTAGGCTTATTAAAATACAGTTGTGAATAATTATAAATAATGTGTGGTAATCATCAACTATATCTCCTTCATAGAAATTAAGAACCTAATCAATAACCTACTTAGCCTAAACTGCCAATAGCTATCCCAAAAACCAAGAACCTGTTTTGCCAGACTTTGCCAGGGTTGTTACACGCGGGTTTTTACTGTAGCAATACAGCTACTGGATTTTCATGTTTTGATAATACAGTGATAACAAAGGTTTTGGAAACCTCCATCTCTTACTGTTCAGTACTAATTGAACACTACAAATTTGAAAGCATTTTCCTGTTTCTGCACGGGGATGCCCAAGATCGATGGAATGCTGAACACAGACTCAAAGTGAACTTTTACTAGGTTGAGGTATTTCATTTACAATTTCGTGACCCGTGAAAAAAAAAAAAAAAAAAAAAAGCAGCCTTCGCTCACATGCTTCGACATAATTTGTACCGTTGATAAGCATCAGTTTCATTTGTGTGGTGGAAGAAAACGCTGTCGTACTTCTGTATATCAAAATAGAGCTGCCATACACTCATCTGCAAAGAGAGATATGGAATATACCCAGGGAAGGCAAATGAGCAATGTTACCTGTATGTGTGTGCTGGTAATGAGGTACACAGGCAAAATGGTCATTCTTCCAGACAACTAATTTTCACTTGGGCAAACCTGAGTCAATAGAATCTTCACAAATATTCCATTTTGATACTTGACTCCAAGCTTTGGAGGATGAAAAGAAATTGTATCAAGCGCAAGGGATGTTTGTTTTATTCCTCTAAGGCAAAGAAATGAGTAAGGATTTTAATACATCAAATTTGACCTAAAGTGCTGCCTATCAGTGGCTTGCCCCTGTTATGAATGGCAATTCTTAGGAGGAGCTGAACTGTTTGAAAAATGATTCAAAGGTGGCATGAGGTAGTAAAGTCAAACTTCCTGCACACCCCCCATCACGACTACTTGACTGGGCCCATTGTTGAAACAGTGGAAAGTCTAGAAGATTAAAACAAAAGTCTGAAGATGATTACGAAGAAGCAAAAACATAAATTGTGTTGTTAATTTTCTTCTTATTAAGTTTCAATAGACCAAAGAGATTTTAATGAATTCTCAATTTTGCCAAAGGACCTGTCCAGTATTTGCGTATTCGCCTTCCACGTATGTAAGTCCGCCATGTTTCTCGTCCACAAGGTCAGTACTTAGTCTCGCTCGGCAATTTTTTTTAACTGGGGCGATTATAGAAACTCGAATCCAGTCCTTGCTGCCAGCGCCCCTGCTCCGAACTTTTGCGCCTATCGCGAAATAACCTACACCGCAAGTAGGAAATTCCCCTGGGCGTTAGTTTATTCTTCTCTAATTACTCTTACTAAATTTGTTGCCGTACGAACTCGTAACTGGTGAGATCTCTTGGTTTGATCAACAATTTTGCTGTGTTTTTCTACAATAGTTTATTAGTATTTTTTTCTTGTGGTGTACATTATTAAATATAAGCTTCAATTATTGCGTAACAAGAAATTAACAATGACGACATTATCCACAAACACTATATATATTTAATCCACGTTGATTGTTTAAGTCCTTCGTTTTACTGACAGGAAAATATTTCATCACACAGTGGTATTTAAACTGACAAGAAAGTACATAATCCTGTTACGTTATTCAAAACTTCCTCCGAAAGATCGATTAAGTTAACATATAGATTTATCCAAGCCTAGACGGCGAAGCTCCTGGGCCGGGTTGTTCAAAGCCCGATTAAGCTAACCCAGGATAAGTGAGAATTTTCCCTTGAGTTTTGTAACTTTGTGGTGAGGTTTTCTGTATTTTGTTTGGCCTACAAGAAACCTCTACTGACCGTGAGCAATGAAATGAAAAAAGTACGATCAGAAATCCACTGGTCTGATTTTCATCTCGGTCCTCTTCAGGGAGTAGTAAAATCCCTTCCAGTGTATCCAGTTCACACCATCACCTTCAGGGCAGGGATTTTCATGACGATAGATGCCATTCAGGTTAGACCGGTGACAGTTATCGTACCACCAGGCTCCGTGAAAAACCCTGGCACATGATATGCGTGTTTGATCTCGGGTGGAAAATTGATAACCACGATGATAAGAGAGAGAGTCACCAGCCGATCCTAAGAAATAAAATCAAGAAATGAGCAACCATCCATTTGTAGTAGCTAAAGGTTTCTAGTGCGCGCGTCAAAACAAGCCACACTCAGATAATTCTGTTATAGGCTTCTAATTGCTTTAGTGTAATTTCCGGACGCAAATAATAAGAACTAGAAAGTAATATACCGTGCCTGTTTAACAGTCTGAAGAGCGCTACTTTCACAGATCGGTACAAAATAGCAAAAAAAGAATCATACCTGAGTAATTGCCGAGGTTCAGCTTGTACATGTTATTCTCATTCATAACACCGAACATGTTGTACTGGACAAAACGAGTATTTCCTTCGAAGTCTTCCAAGTCCACACGTAGCATGCTGTTATTGACCGAGGTCAGGCGGTGAATTTTGTCCAGGCCGAGCCAAAATGCACCATTCAGGTCACCAAAACCAGCTTTGTAATCGCTCCAGTTTAGGTAAAAATCAACCGAGCCGTTCAGTCTCTTCTGAAACACTGTCCAACCCCCACCGGCTGTTGTTTGGTCACAAAACACATCAAAGGCAGGCAAATTGTCTGGTCTGATGGTGTACACACCGTCTCTTCTTTCACCAGATTTATAGATTTCAGTGCAGTTGTTCTTGTAAGCTAAAGGGAGAAATAAAAATCTCGTCTAAAAATCTTACTGGAAGTTTAATTTGTCGCCCGGGGGGTTCCTGGAAGGCTATAGTCTGTATGGTGCATGCCTGGTTTAAACCAAATGCTTTCCTCATTCTTCTTCACAATCCGATGGATTACAAGAGCTTTCGTATGATAACTCATTTCAATAATTCATTTGCCCGCTCTTACCCAATCACGGTCACACTGAAGTAATTTCTCCTTCATGTATTAAGGTAATAATAATTGGGCTAACCGGAGTACAAATTTGTTTTGTCACCGATCGCAACGGTCAATTTTTTGGCTGAGAAATCACGGCCAGTACATCTTTCCAATCAATGTAGTAGGTCGAGCCATTTCCCAAGAAGGACATATTCTCAATAAGATACCATACAAAATATATAACAAACCGTTTACAGTTTTAAATTATTACAATGACTTGAATTTTTACTCGGAAAGACATTTTACCTAAACATGAGCGACCATCTCCGGCAAATCCTTCCTTACAAGAACAGTTATGTCCGCCGACAGTGTTGATGCAAATTGCATTCACGCCACAGTCATGACTTCCTTCTTTGCATTCATCGATATCTACAATATAAATAAGTATAGGTAATCGTATGGATGCGAATGCAATTAAGGATCTACATTACGATTAACAATTGAAAATTCTCTCAAAATTGCACGCACCTAAGACGAATGCAATCCTTAATTACTCGAGCTTTCATACGATTAGTCATTTATAATATGACTGAAAAAATTACGAA